>NW_015169857.1:96585-133535 GCF_001447785.1 Gekko japonicus | reverse complement strand
GATTTTAGTGCAGAATGGGGGTGGGGGGACTAGATTAAAAAGAAGGTTGAATTCGATTTCGGTGCAGAATTGCTTGGAGTATGCCGCGGGGAACATGGATTAAGAGGAGAGTGCAGAAAGTTTCTCACTCCAGGGGTGCGTTCAGACGGGGCGTTTGCAATGGTATAGGTGCCGGTTGGAATCGGTGCACTTACCGGCGTTCACACGTAGAACATCTGCCTTCTGTCCCTAACCGTTGCAAAGAGCTTTAAACCGTTGTATTCTGCCACTAGGTCCCCAAGTGGTGGTATCCTGAGTGCAACGGTTGTAACCGCTTTACCCCCCCGTCTGATCACTCTCCATCGTTGTAGAGCCACTTCTGTTCGGAAGCCCGAGACTTCCGATTTTCGCCCGCCATTTTTTTTTGTTAGGTCGGCGATATGCGCTTGGGCGAAGCTTCGCCCCAGCGTTTGTTTAAAAAAAAGAAGAAAAGGTCCTTAGTTTAAGGTTTTAGAAGAGTCCAGGACCTCAGGGAGGCCAGTTTGCTCTTTAAACTTTAAACGTAAGTCCTCTCTTCAGGGCATGCTTTTCTGGACGGAGTGTTTTGTGCATGCGCGAAGATCACCATTCTGTGGATGGCTGCCTATGCGCATGCGCAAACTGAGTTAAAAAAACCCAACAAACCGTCAACGGGCGCTCTGTGTGAACGGGCATACAGCGATGGGCTCCGCAGACAGGAGGTAAGTGTGATCACATTTCAGCCATTTCAGCTGGTTGGAACCGGTGCAGTTTATGCCGGCTGAAACGCCCCATCTGAACGCACCCCAGTTCTCTTACAAGAACAGAATGCTTAGCCTCCTGCCCACCCCCTGCCGGCCCTCTGTTTTGTTGTTCTCCAGTGCTTGACATTGTACTACATTTGAATTTGGTGACATTTTTCAGTTTGGTGTAGTGGTTAAGTGCGCAGACTCTAATCTGGGAGAACCGGATTTGATTCCCCACTTCTCCACTTGCACCTGGCTGGATGACCTTGGGCAAGCCATAGTTCTGTCAGAGGTGTTCTTGAAAAAGAGCAGTTTCTGTCAGAGCTCCCTCAGCCCCACCTACCTCACAGGGTGTCTGCTGTGGGGAGGGGAAGGGGAAGGCGTTTGTAAGCCGCTCTGAGACTCCCTTGGGTAGTGAAGGGCGGGGTATACATCCAATCTCC
The DNA here is from genome assembly GCF_001447785.1 of Gekko japonicus. Lineage (NCBI taxonomy): Eukaryota > Metazoa > Chordata > Lepidosauria > Squamata > Gekkonidae > Gekko > Gekko japonicus. Next base: position 132,349 of record NW_015169857.1, on the reverse strand, counting down.
TCCTCCTCCTCTTCTTCTTCTTCACATCTGTGTTCTAGTCTTATTGATTATTTTGGTGCGGGGCTGGGGATTACGTATTCCTTCCTCTAGGGAGGCCAGTGATTTCTTGGAGGATTACACAGGTCTAGATAATCCTTGAAACACCGTTCTCCAAAAGACTGGAGTAATCTACAGAATACGGACCATCCGAGATCACACATGTCAGTCCTGGTTTTACGAAAACAAAACTGTGACATATTTGTCACAGCCATGGTCTTTAAATAAGTCCAAAGTTTGTTGCCCCAAATAACATATACACAATTGTTGCGTGAGGGATGTTGTGTAGCGTTATGATTCCTTTCACAGCACAGTGTATGTTTTAAGGATTGAGGCTACTCTGTGGTATTAAAGAGGTTTGCGGGGGGAAATTGGCCGTATTTAAAAGAATAAAAATTATTTGAAAAATCAAAGATACGAAATAACTTGGGAAAGATTTGCTGGCCTACGCAATGAGGGCAACTGTTGGTATTTGCACAGCACTCATACTGAAAAGAAAAGTTGTTGTATGCTGAATAAATGCCTCACGGCTTGGCTAAAATTATATTTGAGACTTCCTAGTATTTTATTAGACATGGATTGTGCTCTTGGCTGCCGTTGGCTTCCTTCAGACTCCCAAAGGAAAGCCTATTGTGCCCTCCGAGGGTTCCGTACAGCTTTAATTTAGAGATCTTTATTTTATTATTATTAATTTTTTTTTGCTTATCATAAAATATCTCTCCCTTTCCCCTGCCTTGTGCCTGACGAACGCAGAAATTTATTGCTCTTTTGCATCAGGAAGTCTAGCTTTTTCCTGACATTTTATTATGCCGAGTTACTTGAAACATTTCAATCCCAGACAATAAATACTACTTGATTATTGTTTTCATATGGTTAGGCTATTCCTGACCTCCTTACCACCCTCCTCTTTTACGATTCAACGTTATATTACCAAGGAACACCCTGAAATTGATGGACGTTGAAGGCTTTTGAGATCCAGGTGCCCTCTGAAGGCGAGCGCTCGCTTCCCAAATTTCCCCCAGATTATATCAGTGCCATCCTAAGAACACTTTACCTGGGACTAAGTCCCACCGAATAGACCTGCTGATGCTCGCTCTCTTAGTAGACCACTTAATCCAACAGAATATCAGAATTTTCGTCTCAGCGTGAAAGGGTAACAATGACCCAGACTGGCCCAATCTCAGAATGGTCTTGGAAGCTAAGCAGCGTCAGCCCCAGTCTCATACACATGGGGGTGTCTGTGAGTGCCCAGCACCCTCCCCAAACAGCCGTACTTCCCCCCCTTTCCTCTCTCTATGAAGCGCCCATTTGGCTTGTGGGGGGACGGGAAGCGTGTCTCAGCCCGCGTGCTGGTGCGATTACATAAGAACATAAGAGATGCCAATGTTGGATCAGGCCAAAGGCCCATCCAGTCCAACACTCTGTATCACACAGTGGCCAGAAATACCAGTGCCATCAGGAGGTCCACCAGTGGGGCCAGGACACTCGAAGCCCTCCCACTGTTGACCCCCCCAAGCACCAAGAAGACAGAGCATCCCTTTCCCCAGAGCCCCTATCTATACCTTGTGGCTAATAGCCACTGATGGACCTCTGCTCCATATGCTTATCCAATTCCCTTTTGAAGCCGTCCATGCTTGTAGCCGCCACCACTTCCTGTGGCAGTGAATTCCAAGTGTTAATCACTCTTTGGGTGAAGAAGGACTTCCTCTTATTCGTTCTAACCCGACCGATCAGCAATTTCATGGAGTGCCCATGATTGTAACTCCTGAGCTGCTTCGGGAGGTGCAAGACGAAGTTCCTCTCTTTGCTCTCCTCTCGAATTGCCTACAAAGGCGGGAAGGTTGTAAGTAGGAGACGCAAGGAGACTAGCCTGTTGGCAACCAGGGGTTAAGGGGCTGCTCAGGGGGTTATAGTTCTGCTGCTGCTGCTACTAGCCAGCTAGCTAACGGGACCAGGCTGTGTCTGTAAAACCTCGAGGGGCTCTCCCAGCTCTTTCAGCAACGCTTGCCAGACATCTTGGATCTTCCGGCGGGTAGGCTGTGAAGCACTGAGCCACGCACAGTGTTTCACAGAGAATGCAAGTCCCAGACACAAATCCTGGCCTTTCTTTATTATTTCCGAATTCCCTCAGGTGCTGCCGCTCCCGCTCCCCCATTTTTACCTGTCACGTCTTACCTAGCCACGTCTCTCCTCCTCTGTATTTCCCTAACAACAACAACAACACTGTGATGTAGTCAGCTCCGTTATACTAAACTGCCCCCTTGGGGCCTCCTAATTTTTTTCCCTCTGGGTATGGGGCTAGTCAGCCCCGGTTACTACTTGGACGGGAAGCCGCCAAGGGAACCCAGGGTCGCAATGCAGACACAAGCAGTGGCAAACCATCTCTGAATGTCTCTTGCCTTGAAACCCCTACAGGGTCGCCATAGGTCAGCTACAACTTGATGGCGTGTTCCACTGTCACAGGCAATTCGACTGAATGCCATGGTACTCCTGTTTTGCAAGATAGATTCAGGTGGGTAGCGTTGTTGGTCTTAAGACCAATGGCGTTTTATGCACGGTATAAGCTTTTGTGTGAAGAAGAAGAGGAAGAGATTGGATTTATACCCCGCCCTTCACTACCCGAAGGAGTCTCAGAGTAGCTTACAAACTCCTTTCCCTTCCCTTCCCCACAACAGACACCCTGTGAGGTCGGCGGGGCTGAGAGAGCTCTTGACAGAAACGTCTCTTTTTTCCAAGAACATGTCTGACAGAACTATGGCTTGCCCAAGGTCATCCAGCAGGTGCAAGTGGAGGAGTGGGGAATCCAACCCGGTTCTCCCAGATTAGCGTCTGCGCACTTAACCGCTACACCAAACTGGCTCTCTATCTGAAGAAGTGTGCATGCACACAAAAAGCTTATCCCTCGAATGAACTTTGTTGGTCTTAAAGGTGCCACTGGTCTCCACCTTTGTTCTCATATTTTGCAAGTCATTTGTGTATTAGATTTTGCAGGATGACTTTTAGAAAATAATCCACGACTAGCCATTTAAATCAAAGTGTCTTCAATGCCTGATCTTGCTTTCAGGTTGGATGCCTGATTATCAGTGGGAGCAACGGACCGTAACTTGGAAGGTAGTTTTTGTGAGTCTCTGCTTCTTTTGGTAGCAAATGTGCATATCCTTGCAAGTATTGCCTACCTCCAAACACCACCAGCTATAAAGAGATGTGACAGCTTAGTACGGATTCCAAGGGATCGTGAGATATTCCCCCCCTGGTTTTGTGGTCTTTTTGCAATGTCTTTTTGCTGCAGCCCTCTACCACAGCGGAGAAAGCCATCTCTTTAAACAGCAGATTTAAAAGTGCCGTGGAAGGTTGCATTTGAATTTCAGGTGCTAGTGGATGGATTTGCAAATGTGGAAAGAAGAAGAGATTGGATTTTATATCCAATCTTCACCACCCAAAGGAGTCTCTGAGTGGCTTACAATCTCCTTTCCCTTTCCCACGACAAACACCCTGTGAGGTAGATGGGGCTGAAAGAGCTCTTTTGAGGACTACTCTTATGAGAACAGCTCTGAAAGAACTTGTAACTGACACAAGGTCACACCAGCAGCTGCATGTGCAGGAGTGGGGAATCAAACCCGGTTCTCCCAGATTAGAGTCCGCGCTCCTAACCTCTACACCAAACCGGCAATCTTAAAAATGTATATCAGGAGCCACTCCCCAGCCTTTTTGAGCTTATGAGCACCTTTGGAATTTTGACACGGGATGGTAGGCACGACCCCAAAATGGCTGCCATGGGAGGCGGAGCCACACACACGAAGGAAGCCGAAGTGTAGGGGAGGAGAGGGGATTTAAAAATACAGCGGGCAGGAGGAGAGAGAATGAAGGCCACACTCTGGTGGCAGCTGCCACTGAAACAAGGTTATTTTCATCTGCCCAGCCAATCAGATCTCCCGTGGCAAATTAGAAGCCACGCTGGGCATGTGTCACACCTCACCCTGCCCTCTTTCTAAAAGCACTTGGTGGGCCCCATGGCTCTCACGAGCATCACGCTGAGACTTCCTGTGATGCCCATCTTCAGTGAAGGGCAGTGGAGATGGTGGCTCAGCAGTCGCTCAGAGAGCGCCCAATGCCAGAGCAGGCAATGAGGGACGCGATCCACTCTTAGTTAACCAAAAAGAAGGGCCGCGGTTAAACTTTTTGTGTGGGAGGAAAGGTTCTTGATTTTCTGGGTTGGCAGGAACCTTTAGATATAAAAGATAATGCGGCCCATTGTTGCATTAGCTGGTGGACAAAGCCTCTAAGATCAGGTGGACAATTCTGCAGTGGCTTTTCCCGCCATCGTTTTACGAAACCCACATTAGAACAGAAATTCTCTGCATTGCATGCTGCTTTCACTTTCTTGGATCATCGGATTTTATGGTCCCCTCTACACTGCATGCCGCTTTTGCTTTCTTTGACCATCGGGCTTCATGGTACCTTCTGCCTAGATTTCAGGGGTGACTTTGCAGTCAGTACAGCGTCACTCTGGGGTATCTGAATGCAGGGCCAGCCCCAGCTTATTTTGCACCCTAGGCAAGGATCCCTTCTGACGCCCCCCCATGCGCCGCCCCCTCCCCCTCTCCCTCGAGTGCTGCTGCTGCCACTGGCCAGAGGATTTCCGCATCGACTGACCCACTTTGCCCAGCTGCTGCCTCCGACTTCCCGGCACCTGCCGGCGGAGCCTCCCACAGGCTGGCAGGTTGCAGGAATGGGCCACGCTGGGTAGGGGGGCTTTTGGTGGGGGGGCGGGTGCAGTTTGGTGCCCCTAAGGGCCGGCCCATTCTAGGCAAACGCCTAGTTCACCTATTGAGTGAGCCGACCCTGTCTGAATGTGGTTTTGAGCTGCAGTTTTCCCTCCCAGTTGAGAAAATGTGGAGCCAATGCTAGATGTCGAATCACCGAAACTCCATAGAGTTCTAGACCTATATTGGAGGCACAGAACTCAAAGCCATGTTTTTTACTCTTTGTTTTCCTTCTCGGCAAAGCTGGAATTAAAGCTGGCTTCTCTGTACCAACGTTGTCTGTCCTCTCCCATTCCGTAAACGGAGCCTTTCCCTTCATTCTTCCTGGAGCCCGAGAGAGCCCTGCCTTCCTGTTTACTTCCTTGTCAGAAGTGTCATCAACGATATCTTACTCGTTCTAGAAATAAGTTGTGTCTGTGGCCTCTTCTCGCTATGCTTTGGCAGTCGTAATAGAGCATTAACAGAAGACCTTTTTTTTAAAGTAAACAAAATAGTTTGGAACCAAGTGGCGAAGTATTTTTAAAAGCGTGCCGTTTGGCTCCAGGAGGCTGAATTGTGGCTTAGTCGATCTCCAGGCCGTTGTTTGCTTGGCGGTGGCAGGTCTCTTGCACAATTCTCCCCATAAATCTTCATATGCACGATGAAGGCTGTGGTCCCTCCCTATGCACATTTGCCCCACTGAACTCTGGGGAACTTAATTTTGAGGAAGCATGGGATCTGGCTGCAATGCTACCGGTGAGTAAGTCTCACCGAAGTCTTGTTTTGAGCAAGCATAACTGGGATTGCACCACATGATAGATCCGACTTTACTTGTCACCAGTGTTGGCCTATTTATACCATTTAAAACTTCAGAAAGGGGAATTCTGACATTTTTGCCTTAGCTGGGCCTTTCAGGTTAATAAAATGCAGTCATAGGGGTTGAGGCCCATTCTTGGCTACTCAAGGGGCATCAACAAAGAAACAACTTGGAACGTGAAGTTACTGAAGAAGCTTCTAGTGCGGGAGGAGGAGAGAAAGAAGAGGAGGAGGAGAGGAGGAGGAGAGGAGGGGGAGGAGAAGAGTTGGATTTATACCCAGCCCTTTACTCGGAGTCTCACAGCAGCTTGCAATCTCCTTCCCTTCCCCTCCCCACAGCAGACACTTTGTGAGGTAGGTGGGGCTGAGAGAGCTCTGAGAGAACTGCCCTTGAGAGAACAGCTCTGAGGGAACTGTGACTGACCCAAGGTCACCCAGCTGGCTGCATGTGGAGGGATCTCTGCATTGCACAGCTTCAAAGCAAAGACAGACTTTGAGAGAGAGAGAGAGAGAGAGAGAGAGAGCAGCAATTTGGCCAAACAAGGCAAACACAGCCTTACTAGCTCGACCAACCTGAATCTGGCAACCGTGTGTTTAATACATAGCTACAAAGAGGAAGACCAATCAGGCTTTATCCCTTTTAGATGTAAAAATATCTTCAAATTAAATAGGAGATAAAGGGGTTGTGGCCTAATTCTGACATTGCTTCTCTTACAACTAAGCCTGTTATTCCTAACCGTCTCTGTGGCAAAGTTCTTCCAGGCTGCTCTTTTTATACATAGGCTGCGGTCACACGGAGCATTAGGCATGCTAGAGGGACAGAAGATAGGCGGATTTTCCAGGCGCGATCTCACCGCCACATCTGGGAAGCGTCGAGCTCCCGTGGCGAACCAGAGGCTTCCCGCGGAAGATGCGCGGTAAAAAACTAGTACCTCGGAGGTACTAGTTTCCTGAAACCGTGGGGCAAAGGCGGGCGTCTGATCGCGTTTCCGGTGGTAGTTCCGGCACCCGCCCATGTCCCCTCGCAAAAAGTTTTTTTTTTCCAAAGTCTCCACAGATGCGCACAAGCACCCAGGGGAGCATGCACACATTTGAGTTTTAAAGAAAAAACCAATCCCGTTTGCCCCGCGCCCCGCTTCTTTGCTGCGCCGCAGGACTGTGGAGTGATCGGCACCTCCTCCCTACCATGGGACCTCCACGGTAGTTCTGCTCGCACAACCGCACGGTTTTTAGCCCCGGGGCAAACAGCCACGCTTCCCCCCCGCATTTTCCTGCCTGTGTGCCCGCAGCCATAGTACAGTATTGTAATGCAAAACTTGTATTTGGGAGATATGAAATTGAGACTAGCCATAGTCTCGTACCACTACACTCATATGGCGCTTGTCAAAAAAGTTAAAATTTTAAAAATGAGGAAGAAATGGAGCTTGTACACCCGCGAAGGTGGGAGGATCGTGGACGATGCAGAGTGCCTTGATATGTGTGAGGGAGTGACCTTTGAGTGGCAGCAAAAGGGTTGGGGAAATCCAAGGGAGATTTTGAATTACCTTCGGCTTGGAGGCGAAACAAGGGGGAAATCGGCACAACAGCACTCTCAGAAAACCCGGGGAAACAGCAACCAGAAAGCGAACTGAGCCCTGAAGGGAGGAAAATCAATGCAAAATGACAAAGGAAACCCGATAGACATACATGATGGAAATGAGGGGAAACACCCATGCATCATAGGTCAAAGAGAAACAGGATTCTCAGAATAAAAAGACGTTACTCTCCGTGGGGAGAAAGAGGGCCAAGAACTCCGTGATGTGGTTCTTTCCTCCATTTACTGTGTGCTTTACCCTCTGAAAGGACACTATATTCCCTCCGATCACCATAGTGACAAAACTCCACAGAATTTGACTTACAGTCGCCTATATATTTTTATATTTCTAGTTGGGAGACAGGGTCTCATCTTTCATTTGATCTTGGGACCTTCAAAACATGAAGATGACAGATGTGGATTCATTTTAGAAGCAAAGAGCTACCCATTAGAGGGGAAAATACACTCTATATTTACAATTCTGGCTTCTCTTTTGGCCATTACTACTTACGAAAGAGAACTCTGAGTCATTATCAACAATATATATATACACACACACAGTGGCATATAAAAAGACTAGCAGTGTGTTAGACTGCATTAGCAGAAAGGAATCTAATTCAGAATAGGTATCATAATGTCACTTCATAAATTCAGAATACAAAAAAAAACCCCTTTTAATGCTAGGCACAGTGTTGATTATCCGGTCTCAAAACATTTTTAGCAGCTCAGAAAAATGGACAAATTCAAATGTTTTATCATCTATCTCTCTATGCAGCAAAGTGGGGTAAGGTGACCACGGAAACGTCTTCGGACAGCGCTGGCTCTTCGGCTTTGAAACGGAGATGAGCACCGCAACCCTAGAGTCGGATCCGACTGGCTTTCAAGCAAGGGAACCTTTACCTTTAAGGTGCTCCTGGACTCTGGCTCCTTTCTGCTGCTACAGACAGACGAACACGGCTACCCATCTTGCTCTATTGCCAAATAACACAGGGTCCCCCTACCTTCGTCTCCCTAGAGATCTATTTATTTATTTGGATTTATATCCTGCCCTCCCTGCAAGCAGACTTAGGACAAGTTCCGACCCCCGCTCCCTCTAAGCTGTGGAGTCTTGTGAGCAAAAATTCTACTTTGTGAGCTACTGGCATTAAAGTTGTGAGCGAGCACTTTGGCTACTGCCTAAATCAGTTTGCCCTGGAGCCCTCCTTCCTGAGCTAAGACAAAAATGCATGAGCCGGAGGCTAAAAAACTGTGAGCTAGCTCACACTAACTCAGCTTAGAGGCAACACTGGTTCCAACAAATTGGGGGGGGGCTACTCAGAGTGCGTATTTTCAGAGGGTAGCCGTGTTGGTCTGCCATAGAACAGTGTTACCAGAGGCATCCATTTTGGACTATTTTATGGACTATGCCTTGTGAATATAAGCTTGATACAGAACGGGTTAGTGAAGAGACTGTGGAACGTAGAGTTCAACCAGGGGGCAAGCCAAGACAATGCCAGCTGCATAGGATGATCAACACCTAGCCAGCGGGGCCTCCAGAGTCGTTAAAGCTCATCATGTATGCAACATGAAGGTTGATCGCTAACACAGGAACCCATTAACTAGCCCAGACCGAGTGTCTCCACCTGACAAGCTTAACAATAGAAGTCCTCCCTGCCAGACCAACAATAGAAGTCCATTCCACATAGCAACAATTACGTCAGCGCTACCTGAGACCCGGCACGTACCTCCTGCCTCCGCCCAGACACCTCCCCTTTAGTTAATCGATAGATTGAATATTGACATCATAACCAATCACTGACCTTTGGGGTCGGGCTACCTGGTAATCCGTTTGAGCCCACCCCCTCCCCTCGCAGCAGAGACCTTAAAACATCGTGCACAGAGCCAAGAGGTCGGCGACCCTTCTTCATACCAACGACCCCTTTTTGTCTGCTTGAACCTCTCTTGACCCACTTGCTATACCAAACTCCCGATAACCGCTTTACCTTAGTCTGCAGCTAAGGTCAATCCACGTGTTCCCGGCTGGTCTGGATTCACGTGTTTTCTACCCCATTGTCTCCCCTTCCGCCCTCCCTTCAGCTGGAAGTTTTCGGAGCTGAGCCACGCCGTAGGTAAATATACCCAATCAACGATATTCCTGCTCATACGACTGTGCTGTGATATCTAACTTGTTTTCTTAGTTCTTGTATGCCTGTGTGGTTTTATTATTATTCTTGTGTGATTGAACTACATATTCAGTAAAGACAGTTTTGTTTTACATCTGTTTCTTCTCTTCATTGAAACGTACCGGCATAGCCCATCCTGCGTATATCCAGACCTGAATCCCGATTATTAAACTGTTCCAATTGCCTCTCCTAAAGAGCAATTCGGCTAACAACAGCTAGTTTTGAGTCTGGGAGCACCTTGGAGACCAGAGCAAGACTTTCAGGATATGGGCTTCGAGGAGTCAAGGCTCTGAAGAGAGGAGCTTTGACTCTCAAAACTTTATACCCCAAAATCTTGTTGATCTCTAAGGTGTGCCATTGGACTCCAGTCTAGCTGTTCAGATTGCATAGGGCACCTCTGGCCACTTGTTCTTTCTCTCCCTCTTCAATATTGATCTGCTGGGACAAGAATAACCCGTCGGCCATTTTGTTTTCGTCTGGGGCTATTTATACTTGTGCTGCCGTCCTGAGACACTCTCTGACAAACAGAGATGCTTCAGGTTGCTTGTTTGTGGGTGTTTTCTTTTTTTTTCAGGGGCATTCAACATATTTTTCGTCTTTCCCTTTCCCCAGGAAAGGACAATGTTCAGATTTGGTGCTTAGCGCCAGTTGAAGGGGTGTTTTGGGATAGCCGTGTGTTATTCCTGCTTGCTGCGGTAACCTGAATAAATCCAAAGCAATAATCCTTCTCAAGAAGATTGCTCTCCTGACCTTAGGGCTGAAATTAAAATTTTGTCCATATCAGAGAGCTTCTGGTGCTGGGTGAGAAAATGTACAACTGTATTGAGGTAGAGCTGCCAACTCTGAATTGGGAGATTGCTGGAGATTTGGGGGAGGGGCTAGATCTTGAGAAGGGCGGAGTTTGGGGAGGGACCCCAGCTAGGGTAGCAGGTCCCCCCTGGCCACCAGTGGTGGATGCAGGGGGGTAGGGTTGCCAGATTCAGGTTGGGAAATTCCTGGAGATTTGGAGATGGAGGCTCAGTGGGTTACAGTCTGCCCCCTAGCTACAGTGGGGCTATTGGGGGCTCTGCCCCCTTCCTTAAAGCCCTCCACTTCTTAAAGGCCTCCCACTTCTTCCCTAAAGCATTTAAAGGGATCCTTTAAATGCCTTTGAGAAGAAGCACATGCCCCTCTCCCTCCCCTCCTTCAAGATTTAAAGGGCTCTCCAGCTGATTGGCGGGCCACGGACTCCCCGCTGATCAGCTGAAGGGCCCTTTACATCTTGCAGGAGGGGAGGGAGATGGGCGTGTGCCACATCCCCCTTCATTATGGCAACCCCACCAGCAATTCTTTTGCCCTACAAGCCACAAAATACTGGCTATGGGCCTGGGTACAATACCATAAAATCCACCCTCCAAAGCATCCGGTTTTCCAGGGGGGACTGATCTCTAGTCTGGAGATAAGCCATAATGCCGGGGGGATCCCCAGGTCCTACCTGGAGGCTGGCACCCCTAACCTCAGCAGGGTATATTGCAACCGAGTCCACCCCCCCAAAGCTGCTCTGCCTCAAGGGGGAACTGATCTCTGTAGTCTGGAAATCAGTAGGAATTCCAGGGGATATCCAGGCTCCACGTGGAAGTTGACAAACCCTCTGTCAGGGTCAAAGTTGAGTGTCTGCAAATCCAGACATGATTTTGTAACTGAAGCATGTTCATGCTCCTTTACAACAACTGTGTCGGTGGTGGTGGGAATGAAGGAGGAAGAATGAAAATCAAGGGGTGGGAGTGAAGGAGGTAAGAGGGTGAGGGCCTAGTCATCCGTCGGTTTGCACCCCACAAGAACAACGGTACATTCCCCCCTAAAACAACTGGAAGGGCTATAAACCCCATTTCCCTCCCCGATTATTGTTAGTGTTCTGGGTGATCAGATGCTATGAAGTAATTTATGAAACCCTCTCCGAAAGATCCAGTGTTCTGGGTCGAAGTGCTGGGGAGGTGGTACCTCGTCAGTGTTCAACACCCTTAATTTTGCATTTTTGAGTGCTCTAATTCTCAAGCTCCTGGAAGCTCAGTGTTAGAATCAAAAGGAAACTAAATTAAAGCAAAGTAATTAAACTCAACTTTAGTTAAGTGTTTCCAATCATGATGCTGCATGGGATCCTTGACTCTGCCCAGTTATGAGCTCATATATTTAAGTTACCTGTGTTGGGTTTCTGGTTACAGGTGTGCCGCATAGGAAACAGCGTGACATCAGCCTGAACTAAGGCAGAACATCCTGGGCTGGGCTTGGCTTTCAGTCACAAGTTCTTAAGAAACTAAAATCTACTCAGTGTGGGGAGGGTATGAACCCACTACAAAATAAATCTGATGAAAAAAGAATCTGCATAGTGAGCTGGAAGTTAAAACCTTACAGTTACCCGAAGGGTTGCACTTACCTTACAATGAACCGAATATTTGGCCACCAAGGTTCGGACAAAAAGTTCCTTCTCGCTATTGTGGGGATTCCCTAAGAATATACATAGTTTCATTCAGGGGGGAAGTCCACCTGCAAATTATCTAATGGTATGGTTTCTCCTTTGTCATACCGATCTACATTTCTTCCATCTTCCTGACTCTACGGCGGTTATTCCTAAATGAGGGAAAGAATGAGAAATCTGTGAGGGGGGCTGTATGGAGTGGGGGCACCTTCCTGGACACGTGGGAGAGGTCCCCAATTTGGTGGCCGAGCTTTGTCGAATGGCACTTGTAGAGGGGCAGCAGTGTAGAGCAAGAAATGGTAGCCCTTCTTATGTATGTCATCTGCTGGTTGTATAGGGTTTATTACAACAAACAGGACCACGGTGTATAATAGCTAGTAAAACAGTAAATCACCATGTACAATTAAACAATATTTGTTGGTTTTTATATGCAATGCTTAGAATTCAATTATTAACAAAATTACAACAATAATACTACAATATGCGATATAAAGCTTAGCAGTACATACAGAGTAATACAGTACTAGTTACAGACAAACGACGGAGTTCTAGTACACTATCCGTTTGCGTGTCCTTCTTCAGGTTTGTCATTCTGTAATTATTTCTTCATTAGAATGAAGTGCTGCAAGTTGCAATGGAGTGTAACATGTTTAATAACCAAAAACATAAAAATTACTCTAATATATAGAAAAGCATTTTACATTTTATAAACTCACCCATATTTCAAAATGCTAATTCTTATACAATTCTTTGATGTACACTACGGCGCTTAGATTCTAGAAAAAAGCAGACAAGCACAATATGTATTTCACAATTCTCCAATGACAACACATACAAAAAAAATTCAAAATAAAGATAACATTTAAAATTTACCAACCTGGTGATTGGGGAGCTCCTATAGCAAGCTCAATTATTATATGCTGTAGACCCAGTCACATTAGAGCTTGCTATAGGAGCTCCCCAGTCACCAGGTTGGTAGATTTTAAAATGTTATCTTTATTTTGAATTTTTTTTTTGTATGTGTTGTCATTGGAGAATTGTGAAATACATATTGTGCTTGTCTGCTTTTTTCTAGAATCTAAGTGCGGTAGCCGAACATGCTTTTCCTGGCCCTAAGGGACCAGGGGAAAATAACTATGCAGTTCAATAAGGGCACATCACCAAGTTTACAACTTCCCATGATATAACACTGGTTTTGAGTTTGGGGGCTATAGTTTTAGTTGTAGTGTTTGTTTTGATTTTATTTGCATTGCTCACTCACTTTTGGTCCCAAATTGTTGAGAGAAGGCAGGCCTATAAATATTATGAATAGGTAGCTGTTAATGACAATTTTGTGATTGTGTTCCTACGTAGAGATATATATTTTGGATTTACTTTTGTAAATCTAAGAATGGGGACATTAACCTTCCCTGTCTCAATTATATACCCTACCCGTCTTGTATGGGCCCTGATAAGTCTCCAAAAAACACCTAGATCTCCACCCCAACTTTCCTAATGCATAATTCTGGATCTATTCTTACCATCCCTTGCACTGGACCTTGGGTGAAAATGTAAGCCTGTTTTCAGATCTGGGTTGAATCCAGTTGAAGGGACTTTCCCTAGAACAGCAGACTGAGCGATTGATTCCAAAATGACCTCTGTCGTCACAGGATTGTTTCAAAAAGCCATTGCTTGGGCACCAAATAGTGTATCACTGAATCTAAAATCAGAGACAAATCTGTGGGTAGAAGATACAACAGGAAGAGAATGAAGGAATCAGTAGAGTTGCCAAAAAAAAAAACCCCAACAACCATGGGAGCAGGGGAACCCCCACTTTTGCAGGCTCTTGCTCACTGCGAGCCGGCTGGCCAGCAGGGGGGAATCCCGCCCTCAACTGACCTTTGGGGGCCTTACAGCTGCCAAATCCCCCGGGGGGCGGAAAACCCCCCGCCCCAGAGGCCCATTCCCCGACGCCGGGGAATCGGGCCCCGGGGGGAACCCCGCCCCAGCGTGCACATCACAGGGAAGTGACGTTATGACGCCAGGCACGCTGGGGGCGGGGCCACGGCCATACAAGGGAAAACTATGGTATGGTCCGAACTGGAGTCCCCCGCCGGAAGGGTAAGTGCCAGTTGGCAATCCTAGGGGGCCTACTTCCGGGTTCGGGCCTAATTCTGGTTGGGGGTGATGCTCTGGTTTTTGGGCAAAACTCTATGGTTTGAAGCCGAATTTACCGTAGGGTTTTGCCCAAAAACCAGGGTGTCACCCCCAACCGAAAGTAAGCCTGAAACCAGAAGTAGGCCCAAAATGCCCAACATCACTTCCTGTCTCCCGGAAGGACGTTGGGAGACCCCCGCTGGCCAGCTAAGTCGACCTGGCAACTCTAGGAATCAGTGAGAAACGACCGACGGCAATGTGGGGGTAACCAGCAAAACATCATTATCTTTTATTTTATAGTAGCAGCTTAGAAAGAAAACAAACGTAATCATATTGTTTCAATTGTGATCTTTCCATCCCAAGCAGGGAAGGAGAAGACGTCGTATCCTATGGAATCTTTCCCCTGCTTTCACTTGCCTAAGTCTGGGCCTGTCTTCTCCAGTCTCTGAAAGAATGTAATACAATTTTACACGAACTTTCTCCCGTGATCTGAATTGTCCTGTGAGCAGACCGAAATTTAAGTGACAGAAGAACACGACGCTTAGCGATTGACTGTGAGCAGGGGCTGATTAGCGCTAGGGTCCCCCTGTACGAGAGAGCCGCCTCTACATCTTGAAGCGTTTTTAATATCTTCAGTGCAGATTTCTGCACACGCCTGTTTGTTCGGTTGCAAAAGTTGTTTCGAGATGTGGCACGAAAGGAAATCTAGGGAGACAGGCTAATAGACACTGAAGGCCGCTAATGAAAAGATGAGGTCCCTGGGCTGTCAAGCTTGTCTTCCTTAAGCACATGTTTATGCTTCAAGTCAAACAATCCAATGTGGCTCTTTTTAAAAAATTGTATATTAATACAGGGCTACATCCTATACCACAGACCAACAATTTGCCGTATGTGTTGCATTCGGCAAAAGGCTGCCTTTTATCTGGTGTAGCTCTGAGGGTGAGCAACAGATGACAAGCCAGCGTGCATGCTGATAGAATTTCCATGTGTTAAACATTATTGCGGAATGTGCATGCTGCTGGAGTCAGAGAGAATGTCCTTTTCTTTGAAATGCTGGTTCTAGTGCCAGAAGCACCCATGTGATATCTGGGCTTCTCTCGCGTTTCTCCTTGAGGGATTGCTGTCAGATCGCCGGGAACTGGCCTATTGTTATGGAACCAAAGCAACTCACATGGCAGAGCCTTTGACAAAAGACCGAAATGCTTCTCAGTGGACACTACTCGTTTGGAGATGGTCTCCTGGGACCCCTTGTCAGATACCCATCGGGGTTGGAAAAGGTAAAGTGCGATGTCAAATCTCAGCCAACTCATGGCGTTCCCAGGAAGTTCCACTTCTTGAGGTTCTCAAAGCAAGAGAGGAGCAGAGGTGGTTGGCCATTGCCTTCCTCTGCATAGGAGCCCCCATCTTCCTTGATGGCCTCCCATCCAAGTACCAACCCTGCTTAGCTTCCAAGGTCTGGGCTAGTCTGGGCTATCAAGACTGACCCCCTGGAATAGGGGTGTCGAACTCATTTGTTATGAGGGTCGGATCTGACATAAATGAGACCTTGTTGAGCCGGGCCATGTGTGTCATAAAATGTAATGCCAGGTAGGGGAGATATAAACTTTATAAAGGACACAAAGGTGTTTTTTTTTACTTAAAATAAAAACATGTTTAAAATAATTAGCTCTGTAAGCTGCAAACCTACTTTTGATTTACTGACATTCACCACAGAAATCTCATGCTCAGAGTTCTGAGTCTAGGACCCGGGTTAAAACATGAAATGGCTGAGTGATTGAGAGTGTCTGGCAAAGCAGGCTGTGATGCAGCAGCAGAACTGGAAACAGGAGATGGCCAGTTCCACTGCGGGCCTGATGGAAGCCCTCTGGGGGGCCTGATCTGGCCCCCGGGCCACATGTTTGACACCCCTGCCCTAGAAGGTCATGGTATGCTGTGTCTGAAGAAAGAGCAAGTTTCAGTAGGGAAAAGACTGAGAAGGAAGCAGGCAGCATGGCTGTGAGTTGGCTGATACACCTCGAATATGCTGGATATCTGGAGATGACCTGTCCTGCTGGAGTACCTATTTGCCTCTACTGAATAATTATACAGAAAAGCAAATACGAGAGACCTGTTGTCAGGTCCCCCCAGGGACAACGAAGTACACGCTTGTAGAAAGGTTTTACTTTTATTGAAGCTAAAGGTGCATTGACAGGAACACTGTTAGGAATGAGTTGCAACCAAAGAGCATGTCAGGATATAGTACCTTCAAATCACCCAAGACCCAGCTGCGGGACTTCCCGCACGTGGCATTAGGCCTGAGAACTAACGGTACTAATAAGCATAACAGGTAAAGCTTCCCACGACTCATCCGCGGGATAACCCAAGCAATGTCTCCAGCGGCAATGTCTCCAGTGGCAATGTCTCCAGCGACTAGATGACCCTGGAGGTCCTGTCCAACTCTATGATTCTATGTATTTGCCACAGAGAAAATCAGAACTCTTTATAATGTAATACTCTAATAAAAATAACACTAGCAAAGTAGCCTTTTTTCTCCGGGGGAACTGTTCCCTGTTCATCTAGAAGATCAGTCGTAATTCCAGGAGATCTCAAGGGTTCCCCTGGAGGCTCATTTTGACCACTCCATTGACTGTGGCTGGTTTGGGAGTGTCAGACCAATAGCTGGTTAGGTTATTAATCACACTTATTCCTAATTATGATTTTGTGTGATGTGCAAATATGGGCTCGCGTGCTTCCTGGCCACGCCTTTGTAGGCCGTGAGGGGAAAGCCGTGGGAAGCAGCATTTGCCAAGGCAAATGAGGACAGGAGTGATTATCCGCATGTGGAATCCTGGTTTCGCAGACAAGCTGTCATTAAATTAAAACCATGACTTCACACGCTGTCTGGACTGAGCCAGAGTTCTGCCTCAGGACCCAAGAAACAGTGGAGATGAACTAGGTAACTCCAGTGCCCTACATTTGGGGAGGCTAGGGATCGAAACAAAAATAACTATAAATTCCTCTTTTAAAAAAAAAAAAAAGTGCATTTGCAGAAGGGACAGTTTTCTCCCCCACTGTCAATTATCAGGGCGGCGCCAGCTATTTCGAGGCTAGCTTGTTTCTTTTGTAGCATTCTGTCCCCTACTATTTGATGACACCCCCTTATTCCCCTCCCGCTCCTGGCCTTCTGTGTCCACTAAAAAGTGGGATTGCGCACTGCCCTGCAAGAGGCATTGCTATCATTTTGAGGGCTCTTTTTGTAGCAGGAACTCCTTTGCATATTAGGCGACACACCCCTAATGTAGCCAATCCTCCAAGAACTTACAGAGCTCTTCTTACAGGGGCTACTTGGAGGATTGGCTACATTAGGGGTGTGTCGCCTAATATGCAAAGGAGTTCCTGCTACAAAAAGACGCATTTTAAGAAATGCACAATAATAAACTTGAGTTTTATCAGGTTTTCAAGAACGCCTCCCCCCAAAAAAGTGGGATACCAGACTCTGACCTCTGAGAAAAACCACCTGGCTGGCAGTCATGGAACAAAACCACTTTTGGCCTTCCATTCTGCTGAGAGGAAGTATTTACTTATACGGGGACTTCCCCCCCCCCATATATAAACCCAGGGGGGATAAGAAAGTCCTGCCCCACCAGTTTGGTGTAGTGGTTAAGTGCATGGACTCTAATCTGGGAGAACCGGGAGTGATTAACACATGGAATTCACTGCCACAGGAGGTGG
The DNA here is from genome assembly GCF_001447785.1 of Gekko japonicus. Classification (NCBI taxonomy): domain Eukaryota; kingdom Metazoa; phylum Chordata; class Lepidosauria; order Squamata; family Gekkonidae; genus Gekko; species Gekko japonicus. Next base: position 114,718 of record NW_015169857.1, on the reverse strand, counting down.
CGGCGGCTACAAGCATGGACAGCTTCAAGAGGGAACTGGATAAACATATGGAGCAGAGGTCCGTCAGTGGCTATTAGCCACAAGGTATAAATAGGGACGCACAGGTTGGGGCAGGTGATGCACTGTATTCTTGGTGCTTGGGGGGGGGCAACAGTGGGAGGGCTTCCAGTGGGAGGTGGCAGCGGCTACAAGCATGGACAGCTTCAAGAGGGAATTAGATAAGCATATGGAGCAGAGGTCCATCAGTGGCTATTAGCCACAAGGTATAGATAGGGGCTCTCGGTCTGGAGCAAGTGATGCACTGTATTCTTGGTGCTTGGGGGGGGGGCAACAGTGGGAGGGCTTCTACTGTCCTTGCCCTATTGATGGACCTCCTGATGGCACCTGGTATTTTTGGCCACTGTGTGACAGAGTGTTGGACTGGATGGGCCCATTGGCCTGATCCAACATTGGCTTCTCTTATGTTCTCTTATGTTCTTATGATTCCTCACTCTTCCACTTACAGCTGCTGGATTACCTTGGGCAAGCCATAGGTCTGACAAGAGCTGTCCTTGAAAGGGCAGCTCTTGAAAGAGCTCTCTCAGCCCCACCTACCTCACAGGGTGTCTGTTGTGGGGAGGGAAAGGGAAAGGAGTTTGTAAGCCACTCTGAGACTCTAAGTGAAGGGCAGGGTTTAATCCTCCTCCTCCTCCTTCTCCTCCACCTCAGGAATATTCCCTATCGCATTGCTGAATTTTAACTTCTTAATTCTTTCCCACAGACTAGTAGGGTTGCCAGCTCCAGGTTGGGGATTTCCTGGCAATTTGGAGGTGGAGTCTTGAGGGGGGGGGTGTATAATGCCAAAGAGTCCATTCTCCAAAGCAGCCATTTTTATCCAGGGGACTGATCTCTGTCGTCTGAAGATCAGTCGAAATTCTGGTCGCTCTCCAGGCCTTCCACTTGGAGGAGAATGACTGGAAACCCCTTTGGGAGACAGAAAGTGAGAATATTCGTGGTCAGCAAGAAACAGACTTCCTGTCTTCTGGTCAAAGGAGTGCAAAGGCACTGGGAAAATGCGCAGACGTTCGTCCCAGAGAAATGTGATTAAAATTATTGTCAGCACAATCCCATTCCAGCTGGCAGGAAGGAAAATAGGACGAATTTGTTTATTCAGACAGAGCCCAAGAACAGGGTAGACTGGTCCATGAACTTACCGGGACAGTTCCTTTTGGACTGCTATTAAAGTTGCCAACTCCAGGTTGGGAAATTCCTGAAGATTTGGGGATGGGCCTTGGTGGGGTGGAATGCCACGGAGTCCACCCTCCGGAGCAGCCATTTTCTCCCGGGGAACGGATCTCTTTAGTCTGGAACACTGCAGGAAACATGTGGCTCCGCTGGGGCTGTTTTAACAAAGCATCCATTGGGATTCTGCCGGTGTGACAGCCAAGCCTTCACAGTGGCGGGAGTATGGCAGAGCACGTCAGAGTCAGAATACTCCGGCTCTCGCAGTTTGTCAGCACACGGGCCAAAACGAAGAAACCCAAATGGTTGTGCCCTTCTTCCTTCCTCATCACCTGTACAGCCACATGGAAGGATAACCATAGCAGCACATAAACACCAAGCAGAGAGCAAAGCACACGTCTCGGACACATAGGGCACACAAGATGGGAACGATGCTGAAAGGGCCCTTTGCCCATGAAAGGGAGCCCCCAAAGAGAACTGGGCAGCATTGCCCTGGTGACACACACACACACATAGTCACAGACTAGGAGAAATAAATTGAAGTTGGTTGTTTACAGGGCTTCTTTTGTAGAAAAAGCCCGCCAGGAACTCATTAGCATAATAGGCCACACCCAACAGCAGGAACTCATTAGCATATTAGGCCACACCCCAGACAGTGCATCTCATTAGCATGCTAGGCCACACCCCCGTGGCTTCCCTTGGCTTGCTCGGGCAAGCTGGCCCTCGGACAGGCTGGGGAAGGCATGGGGAGGCATTTCAATGCCTCCCCGATCCTTCCAGGGGGGGGCCCTGGCCCGCCCACCTCGGAGTCGTCAGGGGGTCACTCTCTGTAGGGTGTCCAAGGCAAGAGACGAACAGTGGTCGTTTGCCATCGCCTACCTCTGAGTGGAAACCCTGGACTAGCTTGGTGGTCTCCCATTGTAGCACCAAAAACCAGGGCTGACCCTGCTTAGCTTGTGAGATCTGATGAGATCGGGCCGGCCTGGGCCACCCAGGTCAGGGTGCACTGATGGTAGCTGTGTCTTATTATGCCCTTTAACTGAGTAATGTAACAATTTCAGGCACCACTTGCTTGCCGAAGCTTTGGTTCACTCGTGACCAGGCATCAGGCCCGTAGCTACGGCGGGGCATTTCGGGGCCTGGCCCCCCGACGTCCAGCCCTCAGCCCCCCTGGGTCTCTAGGCCACCCAGAGGACTCCCCACTGCCTCCCCTTCCCCAAGCACAGCTTGTTTTCCCCGTGTAGGCAATTATATCAAAGGAACACTGTGATAAAATTGGCAATAACATTTAATGATGCCTACGAACATCGATTTGTATATCAATTAAAACTTTTACAATATTGCTCGATACTGTAAAAGTTTCAATTGATATACAAATTGATGTTCGTAGGAATTATTAAATGTTATTGTCAATTTTATCAAAGTGTTCCTTTGTTTGATATGATTTCCTGTAACTGTGATCCCTTCTTTGGTTTACTCAACTCCCCACGTAGGCAGGCAGAGTGCAAACGCTGCAAAACTGAGTTTTTTAAAATTTTATTTTATTTTGTGATGTCAGTGCCCCCTGACTTATATTAAGGCCCCCCCCCCGAATTATAAAATCCTGGCTACGGGCCTGCCAGGCATCCTCCCTCGACTCCTTTTTCCCCCTTATAGCATACGCCTTGGTTCTCTTGTTCGGGTCCTCTAGAGCTATTGCCCTGTGGGCAACTCGGTGTGATCCCAGTTTGGTGTCGTGGTTAAGTGTGTGGATTCTAATCTGGGAGAACCGGGTTTGATTCCCCACTCCTCCACTGGCACCTGCTGATGTGACCTTGGGTCAGTCGCAAGCTCTGGCACAGCTGTCCTTGAAAAAGAGCAGTTTGTGTCAGAGTTCTCTCAGCCCCACCCACCTCACAGGGTGTCTGTTGTGGGGAGGGGAAGGGAGAGGAGTTTGTAAGCCGCTCTGAGACTCCGAGTGAAGGGCGGGGTATAAATCCAATCTCTTCTTCTTCTTCTTCTTCTTTTTCTTCTTCTTCTTCTTCTTCCCTTCACTTTGCTGTTTCTCTCTGCTGTGGTTCTTTGACGAAGTCCCCCATCTCGAAGGGTGAACCTATTGAAAGGGCGAGCTCTTCCACGGAAGCAACTAAGTATAGGCAGCGCTGATATAAAACGGAACTTTGACAAATTTGTAATCGCAAATGATCGGCCGCAAGACGCAAGGTGCACTCGGGTCGGTTTTCACCACAACTTTTAGTGCATTCCTATCGAATGACCCATTGGAGACGGAGAAATTTATTGCGCTATCATCTGGTACCCACAATATATTTGGGCCTCCTCAGTCTGCCCAGATTGATTCCTCATAGAGGGAAAGCTTTCTCCCGTTTCATAGATCAGTTTGTTTTTTTGGGGGGGAGTTAGAATTTCGGAGGTGTCTGTACTTTGGTTGGCTGTCCGCACAGCCCCCTATCACAAGGATTTCCCTCTGGTCTGGAACACAGAGGCCTTTCTGTATTCGAGTGGAATGCAGTAGCAAATCGCTGTACAGTGGCCCATAAGAATACCAGCTACCCTTATAAACTTTTTATAGCAGGGGAAAATAAACATGCGGTTTCAGAGCTCTGTATAGCCAGTGCTCGGAGAGTCAGGGCTTGCTTTTAGCGAGCGAAGGCAGGGAAATACTAGCAAACGCTAATAAATCGATGAGGCAGGAGAAGGATGGATTTCAAGAGCACTTTGAAATTATTTTTTAAAAAATAATTCTTTGTATCATCTCCACAAACTGATGTAGACAAAATGGATATAATGATCTTGGAGTTCCAGGAGTATGGTGGATGTCTAGATGAAGCTGTAGGAGATTGTGACCTCCAGTTTGGTGTAGTGGTTAAGAGCGCAGACTACAGTCTGGAAGAACTGGGTTTGATTCCCCACTCCTCTACATGCAGCTGCTGGTGTTGCCTTGGGTCAGTCACAAGCAATGCTCCCTCTAAGCTGTGCAGTCTTGTGAGCAAAAATTCTACTTTGTGAGCTCCTGGCATTAAAGTTATGAGCAAGTGATTTGGCTACTGCATAAATTAGTTTGCTCTGGTGCCCTCCTTCCTGAGCGAAGGCACAAATGTGTGAGCTGGAGGCTAAAAAACTGAGCCAGCTCACAGTAACTCAGCTTGGAGGGAACATTGGTCACAAGTCATTTCAGAGCTGTTCTCTCAAGAGCAGCTTCTGTCAGAGCTCTCTCAGCCCCACCTACCTCACAGGGTGTCTGTTGTGGAGAGAGGAAGGGAAAGGAGATTGTAAGCCGCTCTGAGACTCCTTTGGATAGTGAAGGGCAGGGTATAAATCCAATCTCCTCCTCCTCCTCCTCCTCTGCCCACATGTCTGGTGGGTTTTTCTTTGAGAAATGAAAGGAAGAGCTTCATCTTCCTGTGTTGACTAGAGCTGCAAACTAGTTCTCATGGCAAAATGTTAAATATGCTCTGACTGTGAAAGATTTTAAGAGATACTAAAAAGGTGGCCTCTCACACCACTGTAACCACCAGGAAATACCTACGATTTTTAAATTTGGTAATGGCTAATGCAATGCACGTGGAGCACCACCAGGGGTCCGCGGCTAAAGTTAGGAGCTTGGTTCCTGGACACAAAGGGAACCTAGGATCCTAAACCACTTTGTGTCCACCAATAGGCCTCTGGTGGGAACTTCGAACCCTCCTATGGGGGCCCTGGGTGTGCTGGGTGGTGTGTATATAGTTGGCCCTTGCAGGGCCGGTCTGGTTTTGTCTTGTGTGTGATGTACAATAAACGCGTCTGAACGCAGGTCGTAGTCCGAATCTCCATGCGGCGAACCCAGAACGTTTCAGCTAATATGCAAGAGGAACCGCAAGCACAGGGGGGACCTTGCAGAATCCACTTTCCCCAGCTCTCTCTCTCTCCCACTGCAACCAGCATAAGTGAATCAACGTGCAGGAACTCCTTTGCATGTTAGGCCACACACCCCTAATGTATAGGGTTGCCAGCCTCCAGGTGGGGCCTGGGGATCTCCTGTTTTCACAAGTGATCTCCAGCTGGCAGAGATCAGCTCCCCTGGAGAAATGGCTGCTTTGAAGGGTGAACTCTATGGCATTGGACCATGCTGAGGCCCCTCCCCAACCCCCACCCTCTCCTGGATCCACCCCCAAAGTCTCCAGGTATTTTCCTACCCAGACTTGGCAACCCTAGAACCGAGTTTGATCCCCCCCCACTCCGCCACATGGGAGCAGTGCTGGGCCTCAAGTGGGGTCTTCGGTGGGAGTGGGAGCCCTCCCCTGCTTCACAACATTCAATAAATAGAACCAGGGCTATTTCTGGGCAGGAACGCACAGGAACGGAGTTCCGAATAAGAAGCAAAAGGTGGGTGTGGCTGGATGAGCACACTTCTGGTAGCATGGGGGTGTGGCCTAATATGCTAATGAGCTGTGCTATTGGGGTGTGGCCGAATATGCTAATGCGTTTCTGCTGTTGGGTATGGCCTGTTATGCTAATGAGTTCCTGCTGAGCTTCTTCTACAAAAAAAGCCCTGAATAGAACTATAACTTTCCAATAAATGCAGTCGTACAAACAGGTTAAAAATTTAAAACAGCAACCAGCTGTTCCAGATGGCGGGAAAGTGTTTGTGTTCTACCCCTTGATGGGGCGGAGAGATGAAGGATAAAGGCAGCCAGGCTTGATGTCGACCGTTGCTGTCCTCAACCATGGGCCTGGCGGAACATCTCTGCCTTACAGGCCCTGTGGAACTGGACCAAGTACCACAGAGCACAGATTTTATTAGGCAGAGAGTTCCACCAGGCCGGCCCTGGCTCTGGTTGAGGACAGCTGGATATCCTTCGGGCCAGGGATCGCCAGAAGATTCTTTTCCCCAGAGTGTAATCCTCTTTGAGGTGGTCCTGGAGATACATTTGTGTGAAATACTGGGTTCCATGGATGGTCTGACCCCAAGCCTAGTGATCAGCCCTGTTTAAGTAGCACACAAACTCCACCCACTTCACAAACAACTACCAATGATAGGCTATAGTCAGAACCATTAATTCCTCATTGGCCACCTCCAAGGTCCTGGTGGGCTATTGTTCTAGAGCTCCAAGTCTCTGGTAGAAACAGTCCTGGGATGTTCCAATACATAACAATTTTTTTTAAGCTTTATTGATTTCTCAAGGATAAAACTAGCATAAGCGCTCCAACCCAGGGCTGGCATCAGCATGTCCTGAGGTGGTACAGCTACCAGGGTCCAGGACATCTAGCGGGGCCCACTGCCCCTGCACCTCACCCCATGCATCTCCCCCGTCACCTGTCTGCACCTGTGCTCCCAACTGGCCAGTATCGCTGAGGAAGGGGCATGTAGGTGAGGCACAGTGGTCTTGGTGGTCGTGGCAGCTGCACTCCCAGCTTCATACGTGGGCCAATGCTTTCGGGGAAAGGCAGCACAGATGATACTGGATGGTGGATCAACTCGCAAGTGGAAGAAGGATGCATGGGCAGGTGGGGCGTGCAGGGGAGGGGGTGAAAAGAGGGTACAAGGGGGGCCCAGTGGTGGGCAGATGGGGGTCTCTTGGCACTGTCTGCCCAGAGCCCTCCAAAACCTGGAATCGGCCCTACTTGAATCTATCTCTAGAGCCAGTTTGGTGTAGTGGTTAAGTGCGCGGACTCTAATCTGGGAGAACCGGGTTTGATTCCCCACTTCTCCACTCGCAGCTGCTTGGGCAAGCCGTAGTTCTTTCAGAGCTGTTCTTGAAAAAGGGCAGTTTCTCTCAGCCCCACCCACCTTGCAGGGTGTCTGTTGTGGGGAGGGGGAGGGAAAGGAGTTTGTAAGCCGCTCTGAGACTCCGAGTGAAGGGTGGGGTATAAATTCAATCTCCTCCTCTTCTTCTTCTATCTCAAGCTGAGGGTGAATTGACTAAGCCCACGCAGAAACACTGGAGTACATAATTAAAATATGTCTCCTGATTTCCTATCCAGGGCTTTATTTTTTACAGATTATCATCCTTCTACTTGATTCTTTACAATCAGCTGGTCCTAATGAGAGTGACAGAAGAGCCCGTTCAACGACGGGAACGAGAACGGCCAATACATAACATTTTTTTTTAAGCTTTATTGATTTCTCAAGGATAAAACTAGCATAAGCGCTCCAACCCAGGGCTGGCATCAGCATGTCCTGAGGTGGTACAGCTCGGCTTCCCTGCACATATTGCTTTTCCAAAAGACAAAGGGGAAAATGACACGCATTTACAGAAATCATTCAACGGGGGAACTTTATTACCATTTGGACTTGGAGCCTGCATAAACATTACATCCGATGTTTAACTTACGTATTCTCGTGCCAGCAGAAAATGCCTATCTCCAGTGAAAAGTCTTTGGGGCTCTAATTTTGGGAATTCCAAAAAGCTTGAACATCTCTCTGTGTCGGAGTGAGGTAACTGGCCTGCCAATAAGTGATTTGCAATATGCTTTCCCATGTTTTACATTTTCATCATTTTATGTTGCAACTCAATACTAATAATGGGAAATCCAGCTTCTCTGACTGGGCTGGGAAGGAGGACATAGAAGAGGGTGTCTTGAGTAAGGCTTTGGCCAGACGGCATGTTCCTACGACAGGATCCAAAGGGCTGCAAGTGGAGTTTGTTGCAGATGTGGCATGCCGTTCAGCAAGCGAACATGCAATTTGGCCTTGCCAGGACAAGCTTGTGATGGCCAGAACAGGAAGCATTGGGGGTCACAGCAATGCATTTATGCAGAAACATAGAGCTGGAAGGGACCCCAAGGGTCATCTAGTCCAACCCTCTGCACACTGCTGGGAATTCACAGCTACATCTTCCCCACTCCCCTAGTGACCCCCTGGCTCTATGCCCAGAGGAAAGCAAAAACCTTCCAGGGTCTTTGGTTCAATCTGGCCTGGAGGAAAATTCCATCCTGTCCTCAGAGTGATGCTCAGCATTACCCTGGGTCAATGTTCCCTCTAAGCTGAGTTAGTGAGCTAGCTCACAGTTTTCTAGCCTCCGGCTCACAGATTTTTGTTTTAGCTCAGGAAGGGATGGGCTCCAGAGCAAACTAATTCATGCAGTAGCTAAATTGCTCGCTCACAACTTTAATGCCAGTGGCTCACAGAGTAGAATTTTTGCTCACAAGACTCCCCAGCGTAGAGGGAGCATTGCCCTGGGTGTGTCAGAACGGGCCATGAGAGCCGAGCACTGGCACATCCCTTCCTGCCCTCCCTCTTGCAATCTACCTAAATTTGCAGTCATAGAATCAGCAGGGCTGATCTCCATTGATCTGATTTGATCTGCCTCACGTGCACAACTAACAGGGCCCTCCGAAGCATAGCCAGATTTGAGTCCAGCGGTACCTTACAGCCCAGCAAGATTTTCAGGATATGAGCTTTCAAGAGCCTAAGCTCACTTTGTTTGATAAAAATGAGGATGAACCAGGGGTCATTTCCTGCAGGAGCACACAGGAGCGGAGCTCCGGCAGTAAAGAGCCCAGGGGGCGGGCACATGCAACAAGCCCTACCCCCTGCTCCCAGCAGCCCTCAGACAGAGCAAGAAGCAGCCAGGTAAGCTGCAGAGCCCCTCCCCTGCCCCCCGCCCCGGTCCAAAACAGTCCAGTGGCACCTATAAGACCAAGTTTTATTCAGGTACAAGCTCTCCCTCCTCTGCGAGGACAGATCTGCACGTTCCCCCCCCCCCAATAGCTAGCAATCCAAAACAGTCCAGTGGAGCCTGAGCGGTGGGTGTTGCCTTCTGACACACTTCCGGTGATGTCAGGGGGTGCAGCATTTGCTAATGAGTTATTTTAATTTAATTTTATTTGAGATTTATATCCCGCCCTTCCAAGCGGCTCAGGGCGGCTAACAAGCGGCTTATGCCGGGTTAAATAGATAAAATACAATAAAACAATATTACACATCCACAATAAAATTCATAACAATTTTTAAGGTGCTCTATTCTCCTGTATATACATCCCCAAGATGGACAGTAATCCCAAATCGACGGCCAGCTTTATTAAATAGTGAGGGCTCTAGTATGGGCAAACTTAACATCTCAGGGGCCTGGAACTTCCAGGAGGTGGTGACTCCCCGATTGTAGTGCTCTTGAGGGAACATACGGGAAGAGGCGGTCCCTTAGGTAAGCTGGACCCCGGCCATTCAGGGCTTTAAAGGTAAGAACCAGCACTCTGAAGCGAATCCGGTATGCTATCGGCAGCCAGTGCAGCGCTTGCAGCACCAGCTGGATGTGGTCTCGCCTAGAAAGGTCCATCAACAACCTAGCTGCAGCATTCTGCACTAGCTGCAGCTTCCGGATTTGCAACAAAGGCAGCCCCAAGTAGAGAACATTACAGTAGTCTAGCCTCGAGGTGACCGTCGCATGGATCACAGTGGCCAGGTCCTCACGGTCGAGGTAGAGGACCAACTGCTGAGCCAGCCACAGCTGGTAAAAGGCCGACTTGGCAGTGGCTGCCACCTGGGCCTCCATCGTTAAAAAGGAGTCCAGGAGCACACTCAAACTCCTAACCTCCCGCGCAGGCACCAAAGGCATCCCATCGAAGGTCGGGAGAGGGAGCCCCAGCCCTGGACCGGTCTGACTCAGGCCCAGGACCTCCGTCTTTGCCGGGTTTAATTTCAACCGACTCAGTCTGAGCCAACCGGCCACGGCTTGTAACGCCCGATAAAGGTTCTCGGGACCAGAGTCACCCAACATCTGATAGAGCTGGGTATCATCAGCATATTGATGACACCCCAGCCAACACCTCCGGGCAATCTGGGCAAGGGGGCGCATATAGATGTTAAACAACATCAGGGACAACACAGCTCCCTGGGGCACCCCTCATTCAAGGGGGTGCCTTCGGGATCACTGGTCCCCAATCACCACCCTCTGTCCCCGACCTTGGAGAAAAGAGGCGAACCATTGAAGAGCAAGCCCCTGAATCCCCATGTCGGCGAGGCGGCGGGCTAGCAACTGGTAATCGACCGTATCAAACGCAGCCGACAGATCTAACAACACCAGTGTCGCCACGCCAGCTCGATCCAGATGCCTACAGAGATCTTCAGTCAGCGCGACCAGCACCGTCTCCATCCCGTGGCCCAGGCGAAAGCCGGACTGGAAGGGATCGAGGACGGAATTTATGCTAATGAGCTCCTGCACCTCTTTTTCTATGAAATGACCCCTGAGGATGAAGATCCATTAGCCCTTATATCCACGTCAGAATGTATTGCTAGATTTGAGTCCTTGTAGCACCTTAGAAACCAGCTAGGTTTTCAGGGTACGAGCTTTCAACACCTCTCGAAAGTTCGTGCACCGTAAATTTCGCTGGTCTTGATGGTGCTGCTGGACTTGTACCTAGTGATACTCCTGCAAACCGGGGAAAATGATGGCCGCACCAGTGAGCAGAGAGCAGAGAGGATGAAGGAGAGCAAGGTGCAGAACAGAAAATTTATTTAACCCTTCTGGATCCCAACACGTTTCACAGTAAGCTTCATCAGGGGATCTTTATCAGAAGTTCCCCAGTTCCCACTTTGATCAGTAAAATGAGCAGGGTAGAGCTGCTAATGCACCGTAAAGCTCATGCACCCTAAGTTTTGGTCTCGGCAGTGTTGCTGGACTCATATCTAGTCTACAGCAAACCAACATGGCTGCCCTCTGAAACTATCCTAAGGATCGTTTCGGGTGGGTAGCCATGTTAGTCTGTAATACCAGAACAAAATTCCATGTCCAGCAGCACCTTAAAGAAGGAAAAAATTATGCAACAATTTTTTTTGTGTGTGAGGCATAACTCACCCTTCTCAGATAGAAATGAGAAATACATTTGTATCTGACAAAGAGAGCTTTGACTCCCAGTACGGAAATTGTGTTGGTCTTTAAGGTGCTACTAGAGCTGAATTTTATCCTGAGCACAGTTGCGCCCTGAGGGATCCGCTCGGTAAGCCAGGGCCTCTTTGTGTTTGTCAAGGTGGACCATTAGGAAGGTGTGGAGAGACTTTTGCACACTGCTTAATGTGCCTCGGACCCCCGTCTCTCTCTGTGCACTCAAATACTGCCTTCTAATGCAGGAGAGAATTATTCAAATGTTGGATTATATGCCACAATTAGTGTATGTGTGGCTTTTGATGTAAGCAAGAGCAGGGCTATTTTTGGGCAGGAACGCACAGGAACGGAGTTCCGGCTGGCTCCCAAGTTGGCCACGCCCAGCAGGAACTCATTAGCATAATAGGCCACACCCAACAGCAGAAACTCATTAGGATTGGCTACATTAGGGGTGTGTGGCCTAACATGCAAAGGAGTTCCTTCTACAAAAAAAGGCCCGGGGTTTTGACAACAAACAAGGTAAACAGAATAAGAAGCAAAAGGTGGGTGTGGCTGGATGAGCACACTTCTGGTAACGTGGGTGCGGCCTAATGTGCTAATGAGCTGTGCTGTCAGGGTTGTGGCCTAATATGCTAATGAGTTTCTGGTGTTGGGTGTGGCCTATTATGCTAATGAGTTCCTGCTGGGCTTTTTCTACAAAAAGAGCCCTGAAAGAGAGAGACGGAGAGACAAGAACCTGCCCCCAAGAAGCTTCCAACCCAACTTGAGACAGTCAAGAAATGAACAACCAGGAGAGAGTTGCACAGGTAACAAAGAGATAAAAGGTAGGAACTGAGGTTGAGGATATATACTTCTCCTCTCCACCTATCCTTGGCCAAATCATTTACAGTCCGGTCCTAAGAGGAGGTACACCCTTCTAAGTCTATTGAAGCCGATGACCGTAGAAGGTTGTAGCTCTCTTTATGATCACACCGATTGTCTCAGAATCCTGGTTCTTCACTGTAAGATGAAGGTAACTCTCCTCCATCCATCTCCTTCATTGTGGGCATTTCATGAAAGCCAACTTGATGCAGTGGTGAGGTGTCGAACTCATTTGTTACGAGGGCTGGATCTGACATAAATGTCACTTTGTCAGGCCAGGCCAGGTGTGTCATAAAATATGATGCCAGGTATGGGAGATATAAACTTTATAAAAAACACAGGCCCCAAGTTTTGGATGGTTCAGCCGACCCTGGCTTGATATTGACCTGGCCCGCTGTTTTAGTTTTTATACTTTTAAAACCCAATTAAAGATATATGTATATATTTACTAAAAAAAAAATTCTTAAAACATTAACATTCTGCAGTATTTCCTTAAAGTATCTCCCTGATGCCCGTCCTCCCACTTCCACTACCCATTACTCATTACTCATTATCACTGGGACAGGATACAGGGACATAGGCACAGCCTCTGTGATCTGGGGAATAAAAGTAATGGCCAGTTGCTCGTGGGCCGGATAAGAGCCCTGGATGGGCCGGTTCTGGCCCATGGGCCATATGTTTGACACCCCTGTCTAGGACCTAGCAGTCCTGGTTCAAATCTTCCTCTCATGAAACTCCCTGGGTGCGTTCAGACGCGGCCTTTCTTCCGGCATAAACTGCACTGGTTGGAACCGGTGCAGTTTCTGCCGGCATAAACGCGATCAGACTCACCCTCCATCTTGCGAATGCCTCCGTTGGACGCCCGCTCACACGCTGCAGGCATCAGCTTTTTTTTTTTTAAGCAGTTTGAGCATGCGCACAGGCAGCCATTCGGAGAATGGCGATTTTTGCGCATGCTCAACCCCCCCTTACATTTAAACTTTAAAGGTAAGCACTTACCTTTAAAGTTTAAACCCCAACCTGGCCTCCCTGTAGTCCCGGACTCCTCCGGGACGGTAAAGTAAGGGCTTTTTTATATATAAACAAACGCTCAGGGCGAAGGTTCGCCTGAGCGCATATCGCTTAGTTTTTTTAAAAAAATGGCTGGGGAAAGCCGGAAGCCTCAGGCTTCCGACGGAAGTGGCTAGGCACCGGTGGAGAGCGATCAGACGCCGGTTTGTATCGGAAGCCACCATTGTACTCTGTTTACCACCACTTCGGACCTAGTGGCAGAGTACAACGGTGTAAAAGGATTTACAACGGTTAGGGACGGGAGGCAGATGTTCGCCGTGTGAACGCCCGTAAGTACACCGGTTGGAACCGGCACCCTAACCGTTGTAAATCCCCCGTCTGAACGCACCCCCTGAGTTACCATAGGCCAGTCTTACTCTTTCAGCTGGACCGACCTCCCAGGATTGTCGTGAGGATAAAATAAGGAAAGGAAACCCATGTATGCTTCAGTCTCCCTGCAGGAAAGGCAGGATAAATTGCACTCTTTTCCTGGCTCAGAACTCAGTGTAACAGCTCAAGTTTGCTCCGATTTCAGCAGACGCCTCTGCAGGTTTTTCTAGCGATTGTGATCGCATCGGGGTGGGCCAGAGAAGCTGAGCCGAACCCACCTTGGAAGTCAAGGACTGTTAAGAAAAGAGAGCTCTCCTCCGGCCGGGAGAGTCTGAAATTGCCTTTCAGGCTAAGAAAGCCAATCCTTCGGCATCAATCAAAACTAGCCTTTCTGATTTATTTTGTTTAGATAAGGGGTTAAGGAGCCCGGTTGAGAGTGTCTTTGTGCTCTGATGTGGGTGGAAGTTTATTCAGCCCCTGAAATAGACCTGTTTCACTCTCCTGCTCCCTTCCCCAGCGGTGCCTTCGCGAAAACATATGGCCCTCATTCTGCTTGGAGACGAAACCCCTTTTAGCTCGAGCCTGCTTAAAAATTATGACCTTGTATAATGAAATCTTTGTCGACGAGAACTTGAAACAGCGGCCCGGGCTGCTACTTCTGTGCTGGACGATGATGGAAATCAGTTAATCATTCCACTTCCCCGGGTCGGGAGCGAGAGGGGAGGCGCACTGGAATCAAAACTCTGCCCTTCTCTTCAGTGAATGGGTGCAAGTATAGCCAGGCTGTGGTGGGGTTTTATTTATTTATTCCCCCCCCCTAAAAAAAGGAAACAGTGAAATGATAGAGTGATAGATCTTGTTACACAGCAGGCTGTTTCACTTTCTCCTGGGAGATTTTCGGGGCAGTTTATGTAGCTTATTACAAGCTTTGGGAGTCCGGGAGGACTGTACTTGCCTGTCTTTTTAAAACAACTTACCAGGAGGATTTTTGCAACCTGGCCCCAAGTTTTGGGTAGCTCAACCAGCTCTGGCTTGACATTGACCTGGCCCTCTCTATTAGTTTTTATGCTTTTTAAAACAAGTTACCGGGAGGATTTTTGCAACCCGGTCCTGAGTTTTGGATTGCTCAACCGGCCCTGGCTTGACATTGGCCTGTCCTTCTGTTTTAGTTTTTATGCTTTTTATAACAACTTACCAGGAGGATTTTTGCAACCTGGCCCCGAGTTTTGCATTGCTCAACCGGCCCTGGCCTCCCTTTTAGTTTTTATGCTTTTTATAACAACTTACCAGGAGGATTTTTGCAACCCAGCCCCGAGTTTTGGATTGCTCAACCAGTCCTGGATTGACATTGACCTGGTCTTCTGTTTTAATGCTGTTTCAAACAATTTACCGGGAGGATTTTTGCAATCCAGCCCTGAGTTTTGGATTGCTCAACCGGCCCTGGCCTCCCTTTTAGTTTTTATGCTTTTTATAACAACTTACTGGGAGGATTTTTGCAACCTGGCCCCGAGTTTTGGATTGTTCAACTGGCCCTGGCTTGATATTGAGCTCACCTTTTGTTTTAGTTTTTATATGATTCTGTAGGACATTGGTTTTATGCTTCAAATAGTGTGTTTCTGTGCTTGCATTTTCAACATTGCTTTGACTCGTTTCGGCTGCAAACTAAATTATTCTTTGGTCTGGCTTTTTCACTCTATCTTTACTGTGATTGTTGTGATTTGATGTTTTGGACATTTATTAATTGAGGTATATATTTTCAGTTATTGTTTGTTTTTATGGGGGTTTTCTGTGTTGTTAACTGCATCAGAGCCCTGACCTGGATCACCCAAGCTAGCCTGATCTCATCAGATCTCAAAAGCTAAGCAGGGTCTGCCCTGATCAGTACTTGGATGGGAGACCGCTAAGAAAGTCCAGGGTCACTATGCAGAGGCAGGCCATGGGCAAACCACCTCTGAACAATCTCTTGCCTTGAAATCCCCACAGGCTCATCATAAATCATCTGTGACTTGAAGGCAACCTGCCCCCCATTGCCCCAGGAATCGGCTGACTGAGAGTAGGGTTGTTAATGCCGCAGACCAGTAATTGTGGAGTAGCACACCTTGGATGCTGCTATGTTAAGCCATGCCTCAGAGACTCTATAAAACAGAACTCGGGAGACACAAAGGAAGATAGAATTGCCAGCAGTGTTCCCTCTAAGCTGAGTGAGTGTGAGCTAGCTCACAGTTTTTTAGCCTCCGGCTCACCCATTTTTGTCTTACCTCAGGAAGGATGGCTCCAGAGCAAACTAATTGATGCAGCAGCCAAATCGCTCACTCACAACTTTAATGCCGGTAGCCCCCAAAGTAGAATTTTTGCTCACAGCTTAGAGAAGAAGAAGAAGAAGAGATTGGATTTATACCCCGCCCTTCACTACCCAAAGGAGTCTCAGAGCAGCTTACAGACTCCTTTTCCCTTCCCCTCCCCGCGACAGACACCCTGTGAGGTAGGTGGGGCTGAGAGAACTCTGACAGAAACTGCTCTTTTTCAAGAACAGCTCTTATCAGAACTACGGCTTGCCCAAGGTCATCCAGCCAGGTGCAAGTGGAGGAGTGGGGAATCAAACCCGGTTCTCCCAGATTAGAGTCCGCGCACTTAACCACTACACCAAACTGGTTCATTGGTTGCCAGCTTCAGTTTGGGAAATTCTTTGAGACTTGGAGGTTGAGCCTTGGGAGGGTGGGGTTTGAAAGGGGTGGGAGCTCTGAGGGGATATGATGTCATAGCGTCCACTCTCCTTCAAAGTTGACATTTCCTTCGGAGGAACAGATCTCTGTAGCCTGGAGATCAGTTGTAATTCTGGGAGGACTCCCAGCCCTGCCTGGAGGAGTTGGGAATTGTAGCCCCATGCAACCCCCCTCAGCTTTGGACCCCCTCTAGGGCACCCAGGAAGAGACTTGTATTTAACACATTTCATAAAGGTCTCTCCAGATGGTGCTTGGAATCCCCTTCCGCCACAATAATGCTTTTGACAGCAGGACACACAGGGAAGAAAGAACAGGCAGGCCAAGCATCTTGCCGGTGAGTCACCTACAGAGTTGAAGTAGGAGAGAACCCCCCAGGGAAAGCTCACGGCATGTTCCGAGAAGGGTCTGCCCTACACGGGGCTTTTTTTGTAGAAAAAGCCCAGCAGGAACTCATTACCATAATTGGCTACACCCAACAGCAGAAATGTATTAGCATATTAGGCCACACCCCTGACAGCACAGGTCATTAGCACATTAGGCCGCACCCCCATGTTACCAGAAGTGTGGTCATCCAGCCTCACCCACCTTTTGCTTGTTATTCTGTTTACCTTCTTTGTTGTCAAAACCCAGGGCTTTTTGGGAGCAGGAACTCCTTTGCATGTTAGGCCACACCCCCCTAATCCTAATGAATTTCTGCTGTTGGGTGTGGCCTGTTATGCTAATGAGTCCCTGCTGGGCGTGGCCAACTCAGGAGCCAGCCGGAACTCCATTCCTGTGCGTTCCTGCCCAAAAATAGCCCTGGCCCTACAGCTGAAGAAGCTGCAGTAGGGACACAGATGCAAGCAACAGGGGAGGACATAATTCCACCTTTACATCAATCAATCATCCTTTATTGGCATAACATCCAGAGTGTACAACTCAATTCGCAAAGAATACCGAACGTCTTCTTAAAACTCCATATGAAAATTTCACAACGGTTTCGATCATTGCACGGTCCTGGGTTGTCAACAAAAAGTAAATCTTACTTTTATCAGGTTTCTCTGAATGATTTCTCAACCAAGGCTCAATGAATATAAAGCACAAGTCCGAATAAAAAGTCCACGAGAGAAACACGTGTCCTAGAGTTTCTATCGCCCGCTTAGTGCAAGAGCACAATCTGTTGTCGAATGGGATTTTTTGGAATCTCCCATACAATATCGCTGATGGCAACACATTAAACCTGGCTAACATTAATGCTCTGCATTGCCCTGGGATCATTAAACGAGTTAAATCTTCGGCCCTATGCCCAAAAGGTAAAAGCCCCAAATCGAGGGGTGAGCATCTACTTTTTGCAAGGCTCTCCAGAACCTGCCTCTCAATGTCGACCAGTCTTTGCCTAATCAGCCTAAAAGCTGACTTTTCCGTGTGCGGAGATAGGGTAGCCGTGTTAGTCTGTCTGTAGCAGTAGAAAAGAGCAAGAGTCCAGGAGCACCTTAAAGACGAACAAAGTTTGTGGCAGGGGAGGAGCTTTCGTGAGTCACTCCTCACTTCTTCAGATACCAGATATCAGATACAGTATACCCAGTCTTGAGGAGCTGCGGTGGCTTAAGTGGTTAAGACACTGAACTGCAGGCTGTGGAAGGTCGGTAGTTCAACAGTTCGAGACCCGAGTGTGCCGCAAGACGGAGTGAGCTCCCATCTCTAGCTCCAGCTCCTGCCAACCTAGCAGTTCGAAAGCAAGAAATTGCAAGTAGATAAATACCGTATTTTCCGGCAGGCCCGACGGTGGAGTTTTAAGAGATAATTGAGAGAAGTGGAGCAGCCTGGAAGGACCAGCGCGGGAAACGCCACCGCCTCTCCCCCCCCCCCGCGCCCTCTCTCCTCCTATTCTCTACTCCCAGCGTTGAATGTTCAACACCAGCCTTGCCTTGCTTTCAGGGGACGAAGATGCTGCCTGGGCTCAGGAGAGCGAGCCCCACGTTTCATAAAAGTGAAGTTGTGGGAGGAGGGGGGGCGAGGAGAGTAGCCGAGGAGGAGGGGGGGAACTCTCTGAAGTTTTGGCTCCAACCCCCTCCCCTCTCCGCCCCACCTCGTGCAAGAAGGCGAAAGAAGGGTGGGATCAATTTTTTTTCCAAAAAGGGGGGGTGGTGGAAACTAGGTGGGCGGCTG
>NW_015169857.1:94586-96438 GCF_001447785.1 Gekko japonicus | reverse complement strand
AGGTGAAGCTGATCCCGTAATGGCATTTTGTTTTGAACAATCTCGCCCCTCCCCTCCCCTCCCTCCCGCATGTCACCGGCAGCGACTGGAGGAGGTCGAAGAGACTCGGCCCCGCCGCCTCCTCTGCCAGACCCCTGCTCGGGATGGCTGGAGACGCTGCACACTTAAGCGTGTGTCTTTTGTTGTTCGCCATCATATGTGGTGTGAGCACCTGCACGGACCGGTTGCGACTGGGTGTGTAAGTCACAGTGGGTGTGTTCCTTTCCCAGCCCCCAACCACCTCCTCCACCCCCTTTCCAAGTGCACCACACAATAGCCCTTGCTCACTTCCTCTCGGTGCTTCTTTGCTCGCAAGAGCAGCCTTCCTTTGGACCCAAAATCTGGGGAGGGAGAGAGGGGAACCGCACTGTGCCAGCAGCAGGATGCACCCGGGCGCAGAAGGCAACGGCGGCAGGGTTTTAAGGCCCTCCCTCAGCGGCTGTGCTGATGCTTCTGGCGTATTTACCAGCATATAAGACGACCCCCCACTTCTGAGAAGATTTCCCTGGGTTAAAAAGTCGTCTTATACACCGGAAAATACGGTAGGTACCACTTCGGTGGAAGGTAACAGCGTTCCGTGAGCCTTGGTGTTTAGTCATGCCGGCCACATGACCACGGAAACGTCTTCGGACAGTGCTGGCTCTTCGGCTTTGAAACGGAGATGAGCACCGCAACCCTAGAGTCGGATTCGACTGGCTTTCGAGCAAAGGAACCTTTACCTTTTTACCCAGTCTTAAGAAAAAATTGCAAACTGCTGCGCCCTTTGCTACGATAGCATATGTATCTTTAATTTTTGACACCTGAGAAGTAGGGGGGCGGGATCTTATTTGAAGTAAGGTAGAAAACTTATTATGTAGTAAACAAAAGAGAGTGTATCGTTTGGATAGAAACTCTCTCACAGAGTCATGATAGGTAAGACTGTCAGCATGTTTGGATATTAAGCTAAACGTTATAACACTGCAAGCACAGAGTACTTTAATAGTGTATGATCATTAAACACTATAGCATATTAACTGTTGTCAAAATTATGTATATGAGACAAGAAAATCAGTCTTTAAAATATTGTAGGTATCTTCAGAATGAGAAGGGATATCTTCCCACTGCTCTCCCAAATTTCCCAATTTTTCCATGGAAAAAATTGAGAAAGTCGCCAGACTTTTTCATGCTGTACATTTGGAATGCTTTGTGAGACAAGGGGTTTTTTTTTCCACTCAAAAAGAGGAAAGATTTCATAAGAGCCTTATTTTCCCCAGGGCTACCCCAAATTGCCCAATTTTTACATTGGGGAAATTTTCAAAAGTCCCCCAGTTGTTTCGTGCTATACATTCTGAATGGGGAAAACCTATCCTTGACAAATATTTTACTCATTCTAAAATGAGAAAATCTTTTATGTTTCATTTCAGTGGGCCCCCATATTTTCCAGTTTTCCTTTGCCCCGGGGGGAAAAAACTGGAGGGACACACATTTTTGCCCCCAAACATTTCCTGTTCCCCCCCCCCCAGGCCCTGCCATTGCTAGGTATAGCATGCATTAGATCCTGTCTTCACATGCTGCACATCTTCCCCACACTTCAGTGACTATGGTGCCAGAATCGATCAGTGAGGAAGAACTATGTAGACGGGGACCCCTGTGGGCAGGGGTCATTCCGTAGAAAAAGAGCTCTAGGAGCTCATTAGCATACCTAATAGGCTATTAGCATAATAGCCCATTAGCATATGCCATGCCCCCTGACATCACCAGAAGGGGGAAGGCATCTTCAAAAGCCTCCCCTTCCCCAGGTGGGCTGGGGGGGGGGAGCAAAGAGAGAAGGGGT
>NW_015169857.1:89117-94236 GCF_001447785.1 Gekko japonicus | reverse complement strand
GAGGCACGAGCAGCTTGCAGCCGCCGGGCCTCGCCGGTCTCCCCCCCGCCTCTTCCCTCCCTGGCTCCAAAGCGAGGCTTGAGTGCCTTGCAGCTGCTGGGCCTCGCCGGTCTCCCCCCCGCCTCCTCCCCCCGGCTCCAAAGCGAGGCTTTGAGGCAGTTCGCAGAGTGTTCCCTGCGCATGTGCAGGGGACACTCTTTTACTTTTGGGGGGATTTAAATATCCCCCCGATATTTTTGCCAACTTTTTAGATTTTTGTGCACACCTTGGGACTGCCCCACGTGTGCAGGGAAATCTCCCTGCCCCCCAGGTGCCCCCGATGTGCGGATTTAGATATCCACACAGAGGGGGCACCTTTCGCTATTAGATATATAGATGAGAAGATCATGCTGCTGCTGCAGCATGACTCTAGAGAGAAGGGGCTAGGGGGGCGGGGCCTGTGGGTATCATTGCACCGCCCTACCCAGTTTGGTGTAGTGGTTAAGTGCGCGGACTCTAATCTGGGGAAACTGGGTTTGATTCCCCACTCCTCCACTTGCACCTGCTGATGTGACCTTGGGTCAGTCACAAGCTCGGGCACAGCTGTCCTTGAAAAAGAGCAGTTTGTGTCAAGAGTTCTCTCAGCCCCACCCACCTCACAGGGTGTCTGTTGTGGGGAGGGGAATATATTGTAATATATAAGGTGCATCTGGTGTAAATACTGTGGTGTGACATCATTTCTTAACGAGTATTATTTGATTTTTAGGAATGTGCACTTAAACATTAATATCAAAGACATGTTCTGCTGTGAAAGGATTATGTTATTGACGTTGTTGAACTATGTTAAATGTTAAAGAAATAAAAACCTTAAAGGGAGAAATAAACAAATAAACCTAACAGTACGAGGCCCATGCTCAGTTGCATAAGCCTGTGAACCAGCCAGGATAGGTTTGACCCCTTCTTTGGGTTGGAGAAGTGTTTGTGGAAAAGGAGCTCCATGGAAGCTCATTACAAGGCCCACAGAGGATTTCTTTTGGTGTCCCCCTCTCCCACCGGTGGGAGGAACGGTAAATTATGACAGGGAGATGGGCAATCATGGGGGTCGCGTACCTCGAATAGGAAGCGGCCAAGGCAGCATCTAATGGGACTTGACAGTTAAAATACCCCTCGGCAGCCAGCGAAGTGTCAAACAATGCAAAGGAAAATAAACATCCCAAATGGAAGCTATTTCTGCCGAGGCTTCTGGCGCGCTGTCTCAAGTCCGGGCAGGTTATTTGAGATGGTAATTGCTGCCAAAGAATCTCTTCTTTTCTTTCTTTTTTAATATACCTTATGAGGTTGACCTCCAGGCGGAATGGAGCACTTTAAGGGTGCGCTCAGCTTCAAAACAAGCAAAATCAATAGCAGAGGAGGCAAAGGGGTTGGATGCCGCTCGGCTTATACTTGTCTGCAAGTCTCCCGACCGATGCTCCCTCTAAGCTGTGGAGTCCTGTGAGCAAAAATTCTTTGTGAGCTATTGGTATTCAAGCTGTGAGAGAGCAATTTGGCTACTGCATGAATTAGTTTGCTCCGGAGCCCTCCTTCCTGAGCGAAGACAAAAAAGTGTGAGCCGGAGGCTAAAAAACTGTGAGCTAGCTCACACTAACTCAGCTCAGAGGGAACCCTGCTCCCGACCCGTAGTTTCTTTTGACTAGCAGGAGACGGCCTTTCTTAATGGAGAATTTGCAGCTGGGCAGCCCAGTGCTGCTGGCTCACTGTCATGTGTCTTCTCGTCTCCCATATCCACAGCTGACATCTTGTGACTGTTTTTTGTTTGTTTGTATTTTTCATATGTTCATGTGTGTGTGTGTGTGTGGATTTTTATCGTCAGAGTCCCTCAAGAGCTTAGTGCAGGGGTCCCCAATGTGGTTCCCATGAGAGCCATGGGACCCACAGACGCCTTTCCTTTGTTGTTGTTCAGTCGCACAGTCGTGTCCGACTCTCCCGACCCCATGGACCAGATCACGCCAGGCCTTCCTGTCTTCCGCCGTCCTCTGAAGTTTGCTCAATTTCATGTACGTTGCCTCGATAACACTGTCTAACCATCTCATCCTTTGCCATCCCCGTCTTCTTTGACCTTCAATCTTTCCAAGCATCAGGGTCTTCTCCAGTGAGGGCTCCCTTCTCATTTGGTGGCCAAAGTATTTGAGCTTCAGCTTCAGGATCTGGCCTTCCAGGAAACAGTCAGGGTTGATTTCCTTTAGGACTGACTGATTTGATCTCCTTGCTGTCTTGGATTGGGCTGGGGGGGGGAATTAAAAATCTCAGTAAAACACATCCATCCCAACAAAACCACAAAACTGTAAGAAAGCAACGGAACTCTATGGCTGCATGGGTATCATGGCGCAACAGCAATCACTTTTGGTTGTGCGCAGGGGTCGTTTCGTAGAAAAAGAGCTAGGGGGACTCATTAGCATAACTCATTAGCATATGCCACACCCCCTGACATCACCGGAAGTGTGTCATACGGCCACACCCTCTGACATCACCGGAAGTGTGTCATAAGGCCACACACCCCGCCCCCAACGGTCCCGGCCGCCGCCACCGGCCTTGCAGCTCCACTGCCGGAAGCAGGGGGCGGGGCTTCGTCATGTGCCCCGCCCCCCATACCTCACCCGGGGGAACTGCAATCCCCCGCGATCCCCCCCGAAAGGACCTCTGGTTGTGCGGACAAGCCTATCCTGTTGCAAATGATTGCAATGGTGTAATCTCCAATTATTTGTGGATGTGTCTTCTGAACGGAGTAGAGAGAGGATGCTTTTAAAAGCATCCCTCACAACAGGTGTTGACAAATGCCCAATCTGCACCTAGCATTTGCTCCGCTGTTTCACCAAACCCACGCTGGGACAGAAAAAGATGCGGCTCAAAACCACATTCAAATACCCCCAGGGGCCAACGCTGCACTGACTGCAGAGTCACCCCTGAACGGCCATGAAATGGCCATAAATCTATGCAGACGGCTACCATACAACCGAGAGATCAAACAAAGTGAAAGCACCATAAAATCCCACAATCAATCAAAGTGAAAGTGGTATGCAATGGGAATTTCCTAAAAGAGGTTCACACTTCAGGAAACTAGTTTCTAACTACCTTCAATTTAACGGTGAAGTTAGAAAGGTCAGTCTCCATTTAGTGTGTCATGTGTTCTGATCAACTGCACCAAAGCAGATGGGACGGGGATGGTGGTTATGGTACATCAGTCGCTGAGGACTCCTTGATAGCCTTGATAAAGGGGATATAAATCATCAGCTACATAGAAAACATACTTTGTCCTCCCTTTTACTGCTCAAGCTGAGCCGTGATGGTCTTGATTCCTTCATGACACATCTAATACTTGTTGCAGAAGTGTCTTCTTCGGTGCCTTAGCTGTAGATACCATAGAGCCAGTTTGGTGCAGTGGTTGAGTGCGCGGACTCTAATCTGGGAGAACCGGGTTTGATTCCCCGCTCCTCCACTTGCACCTGGCTGGATGACCTTGGGCAAGCCGTAGTTCTGGCACAGCTGTTCTTGAAAAAGAGCCGTTTCTGTCAAGAGCTCTCTCAGCCCCACCTACCTCGCAGGGTGTCTGTTGTGGGGAGGGGAAGGGAGAGGAGATTGTAAGCTGCTCTGAGACTCCTTCGGGGAGTGAAGGGCGAGGTATAAATCCAATCTCTTCTTCTTCTTCTTCTTCTTCTTCTATCTTCATGTCTTCCAGATTGTAGAAGATGAAGTAAAGGATCTCTGAGGGGAGGAGATAGGTAGAAGTACATGGTGTAGGAGTTGGAGACAAGCATCTGCTGGTGTTATAAAGGGGGTGGGCAGGAATCCAAAAACAGATGTTGCTGGACCCTTTCTGAATCGTGGGCATCAAACATACGGTGCCTCCTCTATGACCCGTTGATAGAAGGGGCCAGGGCTCTTTTTGTAGAAAAAGCCCAGCAGGAACTCATTAGCATAATAGGCCACACCCAACACCAGAAACTCATTAGCATAATAGGCCACACCGAACACCAGAAACTCATCAGCATATTAGGCCACACCCCTGCCAGCACAGCTCACTAGCACATTAGGACACACCCCCATGTTACCAGAAGTGTGGTCATCTAGCCACACCCACCTTTTGCTCCTTATTCTGTTTACCTTGTTTGTTGTCAAAACCCAGGGCCTTTTTTTGTTGCAGGAACTGCTTTGCATGTTAGGCCACACATGCCTACTGTAGCCAATCCTAATGAGTTCCTGCTGTTGGGTGTGGCCTATTATGCTAATCAGTTCCTGATGGGCGTGGCCAACTCAGGAGCCAGCCGGAACTCCCTGTGCATGCCTGCCCCAAAATAGCCCTGGAAGGGTCTGCTTGAGGATAACCACAGGCCCAAGTGACACAACCTCAGTGAGAGTACCGCAGGCAGGTTCTCAGAACCTTCTTTTTCTCCCCGGGATGAAGGATGCCAGGCTGGCCACAACCAGGGCCCAGTCCTTTTCTGTGGTGGCTCCACTTTGGTGGAACGAGCTCCCCGAGGACATCAGGGGCCCTGCGGGATTGATCAAAATTCTGCAGGGCCTGCAAGACAGAGCTCTTCCGCCTAGCGTTTGAGGTCCCACGCTAAATGACTTACCATCTAGCCGAATATTGTGCCCTAGTATCTACTCTTGGCCAACTGGCTTAAGACCTACATCCACACGAAAGAAACCATGCCCTACAGAGCCTGACAGCAGCTGCGGTTTCCCTATGGTGGATGTGAAGACAACTCCGCTATCTTATGAGAGTTGTATTTTAAATAGTTTGTTGATTTTAGATTGTTAAATTATTGATTTGTTTTATTGTTTATAACGCCTATGGCCGCCCTGAGCCTGCCCTAGTGGGGAGGGCGGGATATAAATCTAATAAATAAATAGGGAACTTCATCTCAACTAGCTCGATTGGAAGTTAGCTGGAGGGGTCATTTCGTGGAAAAAGAGGTGCAGGAGCTCATTAGCATAACTTATTTGCATAACTCATTTGCATATGCCACACCCCCTGACATCACCGGAGGTGTGTCAGAAGGCAACACCCACCGCTCAGGCTCCACTGGACTGTTTTGGATTGCTAGCTATTGGGGGGGGGGGAACGTGCAGATCTGCCCTC
>NW_015169857.1:61553-89088 GCF_001447785.1 Gekko japonicus | reverse complement strand
GGGGGGGGCTCTGCAACTTACCTGGCTGCTTCTTGCTCTGACTGAGGGCTGCTGGGAGCAGGGGGCGGGGCTTGTTGCATGTACCCGCCCCCTGGGCTCCTGTGCGCTCCCGCAGGAAATGACCCCTGGGCTGGAGACTGGATGGGAGGTCATACTAGCATTTGAGTTCTTTTCAGTTATGCAGTCCTTTATGCTAGAGCCAACTGCCGTTTAGCCACCTGTAGAGGCACTGTGTCATATAATACTTTACGAGGCCAAAGAGACCTGTGGAGACCCCAGTGTAACACTCCACTCCAGCATGACATCTCCTAGGGGACCACAGGCCTGTCATTTTCTCTCAGCCACCTCCTGAGCCTGAGCCGTGGAATCAGTTCAGTTGGCTCCCCCACCCCCAAGCTGCTGAAGAGAAAAGCAGTGCTATCGTGGATTCGTGGATTGAGAGCCAGTTTGGTGTACTGGTTAAGAGTGGTGGACTCTAATCTGGAGAACTGGGTTGGATTCCCCACTTCTTCACATGCAGCCAGCTGGGTGACCTTGGATCAGTCACAACTCTCTCTGCGCTCTCTCGGCTACACCTAACCTCACAAGGTGTCTGTTCTGGGGAGAGGAAGGGAAGGAGATTGTGAGACTCCCAGTGAAGGGCAGGGTATAAATCCAATTCTTCTTCTACTTCTTCCTCCTCCTCCCTCTTCTTCTTCCTTCTCTTCCTCCTCCCTCTTCTTCTTCCAGGAGATGTTCTTGATAGACAACGTTAACTTTTATTAAATCACTGCATTGTTTTCGAGATGCTCACAGACTGTTTTATAATCTGTTCTAGTGTTTTTTCCTGGCATCACAGTCAGATTTCTAGCTCCTCTTTTTTGCTACTTTCACAGACGGGGACAACATTCACCTGTCTCCAGTCTCACAGCACCTCACCCATCCTTCAGGATTCCTCCAATATGGTAGGCAGAAGCTCGGAGGGTACATCAGCAAGTTCCTTTAGTGCCCTACACTGGTGGCTCATCTACTCCTCCAGACCTCAACTTATTTAAGGGATCTAGATATTGCCTCACCGACGTCTCATGAACTTGGAGCTGAAATCCTGGCCCTCAAGAGTCACACTGCTTTGTGAGGTTGCACAGAATTCCCGTTTGAGGGGGGAATTCGAGGCAAAAGAGGACTTGAGCCATTCCCTTTGTCAACCACTAAGATTTCACACTTCCACTGAGCAGAAGGCCTACCGTTTGTTGTTGTTGTTGTTCAGTCGCACAGTCGAGTCCGACTCTTCGCGACCCCATGGACCAGATCATGCCAGGCCCTCCTGTCTTCCGCCGTCCTCTGAAGTTGGCTCAATTTCATGTTCGTTGCATCTATGACACTGTCTAACCATCTCATCCTTTGCCGTCCCCGTCTTCTTTGACCTTCAATCTTTCCGTGGAGGAGGAAATGGCAACCCACTCCAGTATTTTTGCCAAGAAAACCCCGTGGACAGTATCAAAAGGCCTACCGTTACTCTTCACTTATTTTAAACATACTTGATAAAGCCCTTTTATGGTTCTCAGAATCCACAGCCAGCCTCAGCTCAGTTTGAGTTTTCCAGGCATGCCCTTGTTAGCCGCCCTGAGCCCATCTGGGGAGGGCGGGATATAAATATGAATGAATGAATAAATAAATAAATAAATCAAGCTGGAGAAACTCACCTAAAGACTTTGCAAGATATTTGTCCCTCTTTCCATTTCTTATGTGTGTCCATTTTGACTTTCAGCTCATTGCTAGGCTTCTTGGTACAGTGGTTAGGAGTGCAGACTCTAATCTGGGAGAACCAGGTTTGATTCCCCATGCCGCCACATGCAGCTGCTGGTGTGACCTTGGGTCAGTCACAAGTTCTCAGCGTTTCTCTCAAGAGCCGTTTCTGTCAAGAGCTCTCTCAGCCCCACCTACCTCACACAGGGTGTCTGTTGTGGGGAGGGGAAGGGAAAGGAGATTGTAAGCCGCTCTGAGATTCTTTCGGGTAGTGAAGGGTGGGGTATAAATCCTCCTTTTCCTCTTCTTCTTCCTCTTCTTCTTCCTCTCCTCCTTCTCTTGGACCAAGTCTTCCACATTGGTTAGCATTAAGTCAACGACAACCAATTCCCTCACCTTTCCTTTGTCCTTCTGAAACAGGAAATTCAGACAGGCAAGAGTTTAGTAGACATTTGACAGAGCTCGTCTCCTAACAGATATCAAGGAAGATGAGGTCTCCCATTATGACTAATCCTTGCTTCCTTAAAACATCTGTAATTTGTTTGAGGGAAGCATCGGCCATATCCTCTCCTTGGTTTTGGAAATCTGTAGTAGACACCAATTACAATCTCCGTTTTTCTTTCTTTCATCTTTTATTTATATCCAGGTGTTCTTCACCAGGTTACCATCTTCACTTCCTTGGATTGCTTTGCAGGTGTACGTACCTCTGACATATAATGCTCCCCCCCTTCTCTCTCTGTTGAGTCTGTCCTTCAGTTGCTACATTCCAATCACCAGAGTCATCCCACCAAGTTTCAGTTAAACCTATTAAGTCATTTTTACCCTTCCTGTACTAGGAGTTCGAACTCGTTTTGATTCTTGCCCATAGTCTGAGCATTAGTGGACATCGGAAGTCATGGATGTTATTATTGCTCACAAACTAAAGTCTGTGATGAATTTTGGCCAGTTTGTGGTTTGAGAACTGATGTTCATGGCAGGTCAACTGGCATGAACTTTTGATGAACTTTCAATCAGTTTGTGGAGGTTGGTGCTGGTTGGTGAATGGGTACATTTTCAGACAGACTGTCTCTGCTGAAACAAAATGTTTACCAAACTTTAAAGCAAGGGGGGGATTCTCCAGCTTTGGAAACATTGTTGTCAGTTTCAAATTAGTCATGTCAGTTTCAAGAGGGTTCTCCTCCTTTGCCAGCATTCCTTTGTATTCACTTCCCATTTTCTTGCACAGAGCTTGCAACACCACCACCCCCGCTTGCATTTGTGACTCTGTGCTTTGAGCTCAGTCATTTTAAGCTTGTAGTGCCAGTGGCACTGGGTTCTGCTGGGTACGTTGTGATTGCACAGGTACTGCTGGGCACTCTGTACATTGTATTGGTTCGGCTGGTCTTGCAAAAATGCCCCCCTTGCTTGGATTGTGATTCTGTGCTTGATATCAGTCCTACTGAGCTGGCATAGCCATGCTGGAACTGGGTTCTGCTGGACACTCTGTGATTGCACTGGTTCTGCTAGGCTTGCAAAAATGTCCCCCTTCAGCTTCTACCACAGAGATTCTCTGGTTTGACCTTAGTCCTGTTGGGTTTGCACTGCCACAGTGGCACTGGTTCTGCTGGGCACGTTGCACTGCTTCTGCCGGGCTTGCAAAAATGCCTCCCACATTCAGTTTATACTGCAGAGATTCTCAGGGACTTTGATTCTGTTCTGCTGGGCTTCTATTGCCCCTGCTTTTTTCCCTCCCAATGGAGGATGGGGGCACCTTATTTGGGGGGCTGTAATATGGACCCCATGAATCCAATCCTTACCTAACTTGGAAGGGCAGGTAGAGGAAGGTACGTCAGAGATTCCCTGCAGGTTTGTTATGTCTAGCATGAGGGAGTCGTTCGACCGCATCATGAACCTAACAAACTGAACTGGTTTGCTTAGTTCTGAAAAGTTCATGACAGTTCATGGCTCATGAACCAGGCACGAACCACATCACACTTACCAGTTCATGCCCACCCCTAGATATTAAGTTCCAGTGTCTTAGTGCAGGGTTTTAGGCATCCCCATAATTCTCCCAGTCCCACCTGTAGCAACCAAGTTCCTATCTCTAATGCTTACATTTCCACTTTATCTCCAGCTAGAGGTGCCAACCTCCAGGTGGGGCCTGGAGATCTTCTGGAATTACACCCAATCTCCAGCCCACAGAGATCAGTTACCCTGGAGAACATGGCTGCTTTGGAGGGTGGACTATATGGCATTATACCCCACTGAGTCCCTTCCCAGGATACACCCTGAAACTTCCAGGATGGACCCCATAAATCCAGGAATTTCCCAACCCACAGTTGGCAACACTGCTTCCAGCTTCTGCCTGCATCCGCCACAAGACTTGGTTTCCATCCCTCTTGGTTTCCATCCCTCTTGATCAGGTTCTCCAGTCTTCTGCCAAACACATCCTCCCCAGCCCTTGTGAGACACGGCCCTCTGCTTACCAATAGCCCTCAGCGGCATTAGTGAGATTTTTTAAAAAAATGGATGCAAACACATCCTCCCCAGCCCTTGTGAGACGCAGCCCTCTGCTTACCAGTAGCCCTTCGTTAAGGAAACTTATAGTCCAACCCTCAGCGGCATTAGTGAGATTTTTTTAAAAAATGGATGGTCGTTGTTGGGTATTATAAGTTGAAAACACTCAGTATATCTGGGGTTAAATGTTTGTTTATGTTACTCACAGGAAGTCACATGTTTCTCTACATTCTTTAGATGTAGAAAGCCCGTTCTCCCTGATCTACGAGTGTCAAGGTATATTACCATTTTATGGTTTCTCTTCCCATCTTTGTTTGGTGTTCTGAAGAAGAAGAGTAGCCATACTCTCTCTCTTCTAGTTTTGTCTTTGTAGAGTAAGGATGTAGCCGATTATGCTCTGTTGTTATTTTCATCCCAGTTACCCTTCCCATGCTAGAATTTAGTAAAAACTTTATATTTTAATCACACATGGACTCTCAGTCTGAATTATTTTACTCTGGCTCTGCTGGACTATCTTATCTCTGCTAAATACCATTTTTTCAATATCTCACTATCACCCAACAGTAGTCTTCCCAGGCATGCATTTAGGGCCATGTTAGGCATTCTGCAAAACCAAGTGATGGATTTTCCTGGGCACGCAGGAGGCAGTGTTCCCTCTGAGCTGAGTTAGTGTGAGCTAGCTGACAGTTTTTTAGCCTCCGGCTCACACATTTTTTTTCTTAGCTCAGGGAGGAGGGCTCCAGAGAAAACTAATTTATCCAGTGGCCCAATCGCTCGCTCAAAACTTTAATGCCAGGAGCTCACAAAGTAGAATTTTTGCTCACAAGACTCCACAGCTTCGAGGGAGCATTAGGCAGGAGGTATGTTCTAATTGTCCCACATTTAAGTCGGGGGGGGGACACCCTCAAACTGAAGCTTGTTGATGCCCTGCCCTTGATAGCCCAGGCAAGCCTGCTCACATCAGATCTCAGAAGCTCAGACTCATCCCAGACTAGTACTTGGAAGGGAGCCCACCAAGAAAGTCCAGGGTTGACCTTCAGAGGTTGGCAATGGAAACTGCCTCCGTTCATCTCTTGCCCTGTCCTAGATGGCCCAGGCTTGCCTGAGGTCATAAGACCTCAGAAGCTAAGCAGGGTCGGCTCTGGTAAGTATTTGGATGGGAGACCTCCCAGGACGTCCTGGGTTGCTGCACAGAGGCAGGCAGTGGCAAACCACCACTGTTCGTCTCTTGCCTTGAAAACCCTACAAGGTCACCGTAAGTCGCTTGTGACTTGCCGGTACGTTCTGCCACCAGTGCTCCCTCTAAGCTGAGTTAATGTGCTCACAGCTTTTTAGCCACCAGCTCACAGATTTTTGTCTTAGCTCAGGAAGGATGGCTTCAGAGCAAACTAATTTATGCAGTAGCCAAATTGCTCGCTCACAACTTTTAATGCCAGTAGCTCACAAAGTAGAATTTTTGCTCACAGGACTCCACAGCTTAGAGGGAGCATTGTCTGCCACCATCATGAAATATTTGAGATGATGTACGTTAAGACGCCGTAGTTCCGAATTGGATGTTGGAAATAGCTGAGGTAAAATAAAGTGATCCCTTCCCCTGGCACTTGAAAATGCATAAATAAATATGAGCCCCTTTTAAAATATATGAATGCTCAAAACCAGTGCCGGAAACCTAGATTTGAGTAATAATTTGGGAATGAGACCTCAGTCTTGCGTCCCGTCTGAATTTCAGCCTCCTTGTCTGCATTCTTTTAATGCGCTCCATGCCGGCATCTCACCTTACAAAAATTGTGGGGTAGATATAGAAGGGTGGAGGGATGTGGGAGTATGAGGGGGAAGAGAGAGACCTGGGGAGGAAACCAAGGATTTGCCATGACCCAAACACAATAAAACATTTGGCCTGCCACCGATGAAGAATGTATTTCATCCAGGAATGAAATCGGCCTTTGAGGAGAAGCGACACATAATATAAATTGGCACCGTCGACTCAACAGGTGTACGTCCTCAAGTGACGGGACTTGGTTGGCTTTACACCAGCCACAATGAAGGGTGGACTGGGCTACTGACTTCCCCTGAGCAGATGTTGTGTGTATAAGAACCCCACACCTTTCCTGAGCAGACCTTCGTATTGAAAAGTTGGCCCGGACACCAATAGCTGTCACCACTCAGATGAAGCAAATAGCAAGCATACCGGTGTTATTCTTTGAACAGATCATTGCCGTCATTATTTGAGGGAAGGACCTTTAATTATATTGCAGGTGGGGGGGGGAAGCGTGTCTCCGAGCTAAGTCTGAACCGAAACCCAAAAGGCAGGATCCTTCTTCTTGGCTGTAACACTATAGGGGTTTATATTCTCTCTCGTGCTGTCTGTTTCATCTCCACGGGGATCTCCATCTATCTGGCCAGCAGGTCAGGTTACCAGCCCTGCGCTTGTAACTGATCTGTGCACCGGCTTCCACAGAAGAAGTGCTCTTGATAAATTGCCGCACATGGCAGTGAGCGTTAAGTTCCAGGGTCTGTTGCTTTTCATCTAGGGATCTTTCTCAGGGAACTTTTCCATGACGAGCCGGACAGCTAAAGAGCTTTGGGCAAAGACGCAAGGTACAGCGGACGTAACTCATCCCAACTCATAAACCCAGGGAGCAAAATGGATAGAGAGGTCCACGATCAAATGCAAACGTTAGGGTCAGTGTGCCTGCAATTATGCTCTTTGTGAAATTCATCTCGCTGTAAAGATGCCGGAAACAATTACGGCTGACTTAATATTGAGACTTCAGGCAGAAACACCAGGCTTTGCGGTCACAGCTTCGGGGCTGTTTGTGATGTCATGGGGTGACCTTGGCTTTGCCCCACTGCAGCACCTGAAAGCCGCTTTTCTTAGTCTTTCTTGAACTGAACTCTCTCAGGAGTCTCACTCACGTCTGAAACGTTCTGTCTCCAGAGCCAGTCCACACATTATAAGAAATAGGTCTTGAGGGAGCACGAGGGACTCACAGTTGTGTACGTCCAGGTTCTTCTATAACGTATCTGTTGGGGCTTGGGGCTTTTCCAGAGGACAGGAAACACCTGGACAGTTTCCTTAGAGTTCCGCTTGCACCAGTGCCAAATCCTCTGTCAGTAGCGTAATATCCTGTCCCCACATAATGGATGAGTGGGGGGGGGGATGTGGCCTTCTTATAGTGGGGATAGCTGTACTCGTGGTCACTGCTTTTTTAAAATAAACAAATATTCAGGAGAGGCATACTTCCACGCTGGGTGCCTCTGTGTCTTGTGTCAAAGAACTATGTCAAATAGTTGAAATGAAGGGGGGGGGGATGTGGCCTTCTTATAGTGGGGATAGCTGTACTCGTGGTCACTGCTTTTTTTTTAATAAACAAATATTCAGGAGAGGCATACTTCCACGCTGGGTGCCTCTGTGTCTTGTGTCAAAGAACTATGTCAAATAGTTGAAATGAAGAGAAAGGGTACGTGTAATTACAGGGCACTGAGGGGAAGAAATGGGGTATATGGCATTCATGGAAGAAGATCCTGCCTTCCCAGAAACCAAGCAGACACCTGGTTTTCTACAGAGCACGTAAGGTGAAAAGTGTACATGTATGTGCATAAAATGCCATCAAGCAGCCAGTTTAAGCAGAGTGGGGTGCTGTAGTTGACTAATTCCCACACTGAGCAAGGGGGTTGGAGTGGGTGACCTCTAGGATCCCTTCTAACTCTGTGTCAAGAAACCAGTCTCCATTAAGAGAGGGGTTTTTTGCCTAAGTATTAGCTTTCTTGACTATAGAAGTCATCACCACCAACCCGCCCCCCACTTGCCAGCTTGTTATCAGAACTGTTGCTTAGGTTGGCAGAAGGGATTTACTTGCAGCAGCTGAGAACTGTCATCTAAAGTGGTTGACAGCTTGCAATTTAGAGATCTATCCTGGGAACAGCTTTCTACTGGCCAAATGGCTTTTCTTTCTGCACTGAGAACTTCAGCCCCACCAGGAAAAAAAATTGCCCCACAAGTCACAAAATCCTGGCTATGGGCCTGAGGCAACCCTGTAGGGTTTTGAGGGCAAGAGATGTCCAGGGCTGGTTTGCCATTGCCACTGAGAAAACAATGACACAAGAACTTAAAATCTGCTGCCTCGTGATCTGTCTTGAAGAACTTCATCCATGATTTCAGATACGGCCTCTTGCTGCAGCAGTGGTGGTGGTGGAAAGTACAAGTAACAGGCCAGGTTATGGCTGTTACTGTAGGGTTTTCAAGGCAAGAGAGGTGGCTTACCATTGCCTGCTTCTGCGTAGCTTCCTTGGTGGCCTCCCATCCAAATACTGACCAGGGCCGACCCTCCTTAGCTTCTGAGATCTGATGAGATTGGACTTGCCTGGGCTATCCAAGTGAGGGCAATGTGAAAAGTAGCAAGGTGAAAAGGTGTTGAAGATACACACTGAAGATACAGTGTGTACAGGGTTTGCCCACCCAAGCCAGTCCAGGAATGGGAGGGAATACTGTACTTTTTCAGTTCATTAAACAACAAACCACGAGATGGTCTATACCCTCTCTGGTTTCAGAACAATTTTCCACCAGAACCTCTTTTTCAATAGTCCCTGCCTTTCCTAAGGGAGAGCTTCCAGCCCTTAGTTAGCATCTGGGATTTAAGACAATAGCAACTCTATCCAGAGATGTACGCTTTTTACCCTCCAATGGTAGCGTATATGGTGAGCGTTTAGGCCACAAGATTTAGACTCGGAATTCAGTTACAACATCAAAAACAATTTAGCAACAAAAGGATCTTTATTCAGTACAGAGCATAGCAAAACAGACGATATAAGAGATTACAGAAACAAGAAAAACCTATGGCTCTTTGCCTTAACTACACATTAATGATTCACAGAGGTCATTTCAGGGGGGGAACGCGGGGGAACGCAGTTCTCCTGGGTGAGGTGCAGGGGGCGGGGCACATGACAAAGCCCCGCCCCCTGCTTCCGGCCGCCCCGCTTCCAGCCCTCATTCAGCCAGGAGGAGGCAGGAGAAGAGGGAGGGTAAGTTGCTTCCTCCCCACCCCTGCCTGCCTGGGGCCAGGGAGGGCCTTGGCGGGGCTTCCCCGCACTCCCGCTGGCCTTGCAGGTCCACCGCCGGGCCCCTGATGTCAGGGGGTGTGGCATATGCTAATGAGTTATGCTAATGAGTTCCCCTAGCTCTTTTTCTACGAAATGACCCCTGATGATTCATAGTTACCAAGTCAGAGCATCCACAGCCCAGGATAGTCCAAGTACCAAGGGGTTTTGAAGAGAAATCCCATCCTTGCACCCATGTGCTCCAGTTCACAAAGCAGTTCTTTGTCTTCCAAGAGACAGCATTAACAGACAATGACAAGAAGGGAGAGCTAAGAGCAGAGCAAGGGCAAGAAGCTCATTCCCATAGGAACCAAAACAATTATACCCCAATTCCATTCATGATCAGCTGTGGCCATCAGCCAATCACGAGCGGACAGGGGATGTGCCCAATTGTTGGTTGTCACACTTCTCTTTCTAGTCCTGCAGAGGTGGGAATGGGTAAACATTTCCCATGATCCCATGGAGAGTTTTCTGACTGGATGACACGTGGTGAGCAGAAATTCAGATTGTGGACCAGCACAGATCAGGTAGGCTTGATTTTTAATCCAGTTACGGGATCCATGACCATGTAGTATGTAGTGATCCAGAAGGTGGATCAACACCTGTGAGAAGTTATCTTCTAGTGCAGGGGTGTCAAACATGTGGCCCGGGGGCTGGATCAGGCCCCTGGAGCGCTTCCATCAGGCCCGCAGTGGAACTGGCCATCTCCTCCTTCCAGTTCTGCTGCTGCTGCTGAATCAGAGCTTGCTTCAGCAGAGTCTCTTAATCACTCAGCCATTTCATGTTTTAACCCGGGTCCTAGACTCAGAACTCTGAGCATGAGATTTCTGTGGTGAATGTCAATAAATCAAAAGGAGGTTTGCAGCTTACAGAGCTAATGTTTTAAGCATGTTTTTATTTTAAATAAAAAAATCTTTGTGTTTGTGTCCTTTATAAAGTTTATATCTCCACTACCTGGCATTACATTTTATGACACACATGGCCCGGCCCAACAAGGTCTCATTTATGTCAGATCTGGCCCTCTTAACAAATGAGTTCGACACACCTGTTGTAGTGGGAAAAGTGGCCATGTTAATCCTGTGAGAATAGTTCCTAGGTCATGGGGTCAAAGGGTAGCCTAGATGGGAAGCACTTCCTGAGGAGAAAAGAGGGAAAGCCTAGAGCGTATAGTTAATTGAGTTAAGCCTATCTGTTTAATAATATTATTGTTCTACTTTCTGTAACTGGCAAGTGCTGGGGTCTCTCAATCCAGAATGTCTAATTGCCCAGCTAGCTAACAACACATGGTGGCAGCGGTGGTGCTGTGTAGTCTGCTGTTAAAGACACAAAAGAGTTTCTAATCTCAAGTGAAGCGTGGACGAGAATTTAGCTTTGCCTTTCCTTCGAGCCACAAGTCTGCCTCTCCAGCCAGCCAACGCAGTCTGTTTCAATCAAAGCTCCATCTCAGGATTTGATTTCTTTGGCTTCCTCTCTAATGAATGACTCGCTTTGGTGCTCTGCTTTCTCGTCCAATGCTGCTATTTTGACGTCGCTCTTCTTCAGTCCAGGCCGTCAGTCTCCCATGTGCTTCAAAGACATACCACCATCAGCCTTTGTACAATTATACACCCACTGCCAAGACTATGGAAAATCCCCTCCCAAAGCATGGCCATATTTTTAAAGAAAGGATGTCTGGAAGTACATTACTCATTGGTGCTTTGAACAACGACAACAACACAAGCCCAAATCTTGGTATCCTTGTTGGATGTACAGAAATAGAAATACTTGAGAAAAAGCCTCCATGTGATGTTTCTAGGGCTGCCAACTCCAGGACATTTGGGGGCAGAGGCAGGGGGAGGTGGAGTGTGGGGAGGAGACAGAACTCATTAGGGATGTGCCGTTTTCTCCAGGGGAACTGATCTCTGTCATCCGATCAGTACTAATTCTGGGAGACCTCCAGGTGCCACCTGGTTCAACTCTAGATGCTTCCCAATCATCTCTTCGTTCAAAGACTGGCATAGTATGCATTTATGTTCCCTGGATATGTTCTGAAAAGAGATCTGCTATCGTATGGCTGCGGTCAGATGGCAAGCTTAGTATGGTCTGGCTGTGTATCTAATTTAATTGGGTGTATTTTGTCACAATCAGACATTCCACCCTTAACCGTCGCACTGCGCACTCACACTGTGGTTGTGCTGAGATTGGATTTATACCCCGCCCTTCACTTGGAGTGTCAGAGTGGCTTATAAACTCCTTTCCCTTCCCCTCCCCACAACAGACACCCTGGGAGGTAGGTGGGGCTGAGAGAGCTCTGACAGAGACGGCTCTTTTTCAAGGACAGCTCTTATCAGAACTATCAACACAAAGAAACACTGTGATGAAATTGACAATAGCATTTAATAATAAAAACTTTTGCAATGTAGCTCAGGAAATTCTAACATATTCAAGAAAAAGTCCAAAATCCTCTATGAGCACCCGGTTTTATACTCATTTCAACAATCTTCCTCAGGGGTAGTCCTGTTATGTTAGAAGGTGTCAGCCTCTTGATATAGTTTAAATACTTCTTTTGCTTCCTTCAAATAGTAGCAGCATTAACTTCTTTTTCATTTTCTTCAAATTATTGCAGATTAACTTCTTTTTCAAATTATGCTAAAACAAACATGATTATTTAGAATAGAAAGAAACATGAAGCTGAATGGAAAACAGTTTTGTTCTAGTTTATAAATTTTTGAAAATTATTACTTTTTGACTTATTAACTTCAACAATTCTAAACTTATTTCCAGTTCCATTTCAAGTATTTGTACTAGGAGCAAGCCAGTTAATTAATTTCTTAATAGTAGCAACCAGTCCTCTCTCTCTCTCTTTTTTAATCTTTTTATTAGTTTTCACCAAGCGAATAACAAATTAATCCTACATATTTTAACACATCAAAGAAAATAATCCATACTGACAATAATATCTTAATCAATTCATCTCTCCAATATAATTTTTCTCATCAAATTTTTCAAATCACATTCTCCATGCTTCTCTATATAGCTCCCATAATTATTTTTAACATTATCTAAGTTAACAAATTGATAATAATGTTTTTCTATGAGTATTTAATTATTTTTCTTCTAATATTCTATAAAAATCATTTATGAGCCATTCCATTGCGAGAAATTTGATAATTTGAACCCTATCTAAGTCTAAATATTTCCACACGACCCAAATTGTATCTCTCTCTTTTTTTTAATCCGGCTAGAAGCCTTCTTATTTCCAATTGGCTGGCAAATGCTCTTTATCTCACGTTGCTGGCTCAGTTGCTCTCTAGTGAATTATAGGAGTAACATTTCAATTTTCTTTTCTATCTGGCTGAAAGCCTTCTTAAATAAGCTGACAATAGCTCTCTACCTCTCAGGTTGGAACGGAAACTCTCAAAAACTGTTCTGATTGATTCCATGCAATGTTATTGTCAATTTCATCACAGCGTTTCTTTGTGTTGATGCATTTCCTGTACTGTTATTAGAGATGTGAAGGCCTGGAAAAAAAACGGAAAAATTCAGAAAAAAACTGGGTTTTTTCCGTTTTTTTCCTGAAGCCTTTTTTGTTTTTTTCCGAAAAATTGGAAAAATTGAAAAAAGAAAAGAAAAGAAATTGATTATGGAACGTTTGAGTTTAACATGATGAATAAAATATTTTAAGACAAGGTGTTCAAATATTTTCCAAATCATTTCTAAAATATATATATATGGTATCTGATTGATCTAATTTCTGTGCACTGAGGACAAGCAAGTCCTAGGTTACAAACTGAACTCTCCAGTGCAAGAACAAGATGCATTTCTTCCTTTAGGAGATGCGATTGTCAGAAGAAAGTTCAGTTTTGTTTTTGCATGTGGTTGGGTATTCTGTTTGTAATAATTGTTTGGATACACTATATTTTTAATATGCTAGTTGTGATAATTTCATGCCAAGTAAAATGCCCATAGTCATATTTTATGTTCCTAAAGTAACAGAATGACTTTCAATCTAGAAAAGACAAAAGAAATGCTAATGTGGAATTGTTTTCAATTTTTCCGAATATTTTCGTTTCCCCCTTTTGTTTTTATTTTTGGCAGTCTCATTTAATGTTAATAAAAAGACAAATCTGCATCTTTTCCAATAAAAACGTGTGTGTCATGTTTGTTCATGTCTTGTGGCTCTCAAACATCTGACGTTTATTCTATGTGGCTCTTACCTTAAACAAGCTTGGCCACCCCTGTCCTAGAGTGTCACAACAACAACATCATGCTGGTGATGTGACATCACTTCTGGGTATTCACCAGAAAGACATAGTGCTATTTTTAAAACCCTTTTCTTCCACCATCTCTCAATGGGCTGGTGGGCAGTGGTGAGGAATTTTTTTGTCTCCCTACCCGCATTTCTACAAGACAGTACTGCAGACTGCTCAGTGTCACCAACAACCCCTCGCTTCCTCTTGCAAACTGGCAGTGGTGAGGGAGGAGACCACGGGTGAGTTGAGACCAGTTACCATTGCCGGTGGAGGGTCTGAACCTAAGTGGCCCCTGAGCCTCTGGCAGAGTGGCCGGGGCTTGGACCTGCTTGATTCTGGCCCTGTAATGCAGTGCCCCACCAGGAAATTTCCTTGTAAGTTCAATGTCCATATACTTATCTGGCACCAATTGATGGGCCACAAGCATTCATTTTTAGCAGATGTGTTAAGACCTTGAGATCCAGTTTGGTGTAGTGGTTAAGTGTGCGGACTCTAATCTGGGAGAACCGGGTTTGATTCTCCACTCCTCCACTTGCACCTGCTGATGTGACCTTGGGTCAGTCACAAGCTCTGGCACAGCTGTCCTTGAAAAAGAGCAGTTTGTGTCAGAGTTCTCTCAGCCCCACCTACCTCACAGGGTGTCTGTTGTGGGGAGGGGGAAAGGAGTCTGTAAGCCGCTCTGAGACTCCAAGTGAAGGGCGGGGTATAAATCCAATCTCTTCTTCTTCTTCTGTGGTGATTAAGTGCACAGACATTTTTAGCAGATAAGTTAAGACCTTGAGATCCAGTTTGGTGTAGTGGTTAAGTGTGCGGACTCTAATCTGGGAGAACCGGGTTTGATTCTCCACTCCTCCACTTGCACCTGCTGATGTGACCTTGGGTCAGTCACAAGTTCTCTCAGAGCTGTTCTCTCACGAGCAGTTCTCGAAAGAGTTCTCTCAGCCCCACCTACCTCACAGGGTGTCTGTTGTGGGGAGAGGAAGGGAAAGGAGTCTGTAAGCCGCTCTGAGACTCCAAGTGAAGGGCGGGGTATAAATCCAATTTCCTCCTCTTCTTCAATATAATCACATTTCTTATGTTTTTACTTAAGGGGTGGACAAAGTAGGCCCCCCCAGAAGGAGGTAACTGGAATACACTTTCATAGTGAGCAAAGCTGAAACAGGAATACCTTGCCCTGAAAAAGGGTACACCTTTTAGCCTAGCTATACAAATGTGATACACTAATTTCAGTATAGATAGGTGGGAAGAGATGCACATTACCCATTCCTTCAATTATTGCCAGTGTAACAGGCTGGATTAACCCCCCCGGCCAGAGTAACCCCAGGGTTACTCTGGTCGGGGTGGTGGTGTGAATCTGGCCTGTTACAGCGGGCCAGATTAACCCCGGGGTTACTCTAGCCTAGGCCAGAATAACCCCTCAATAACCCCTCCAGGTTATAGGCTAGGCCAGAGTAACCCTGGGGTTACTCTGGCCGGGGGGTTAATCCGGCCTGTTACACCTGCACATAGAGAAAGTACATTCGTAGTGCAAACCGAATCTTACTCAGCTTTTGGGATTGTATAGCCGAGGAAAGGCCTATGAGGATAGGCTTGCATCAACTGAACTTGCTAGCAAGTAGGAATGACTGTGAGTTATGATTCCTCGTGGGTAGCAATAAAATTGCCTCACCGATCTCCTACGGCATTCTCGCAGGGTCCTCTCTCCAGCCTGTTTATCTTTCGCCCGGTGAAATGTATTGATGGTAACCCCATTAGCAGAGGATGAATGGCTTCAATAAATTCACCTCCCGTGTGGTGTGACAAGATACCATGCTGTGGAAAGCCATCGAGGGAAAGTACATTCGGGAGGAAGTTTGCCATTATTCCCACTGTGCTAGTTATAGAGGCATGCGATTTTTCATCGTACCGGCACCTGTTCCAGTCCTTTAGCGGTCCCAGCTTTGAAGAAGTCTGGATGCCCAGGCGAAAAAGTCCTACAACCCCAATCTAACAAATGGCATACATTTCCAACAGGCTATCTATCTCTCCAGGACATTTTTATCCTTTCTTCTCCCCCCCCCCCATCTCTATGGATCTCGTTTTTCTTCCCAACACACCTGTGAGTTAGATTAGGCTGAACGAGAAACTAGTCCTGGGTCATCCAGGAAGCTTCACGACAGAGTGAGGATTTGATCCGGGGTAACCAAGATGTCGGATTCGACTGGCTTTCGAGCAAGGGAAACCTTTGTTGTTATTGTTGTTGTTCAGTCTCACAGTCGAGGCCGACTCTTCGCGACCCCATGGACCACGTCACACCAGGCCATTCCTCCTGTCCTCCGGAGTTTGCTCAACTTTATGTTCATTGCATCGATAACACTGTCTAACCATCTCATCCTTTGCTGTTCCCTTCTTCTTTTACCTTCAATCTTTCCCAGCATCAGGAAGAAGACCCCATGGGCAATAACAAAAGAGAAACCTTTACCTTTAACCGAGATTCTAGACCAACAGTTTTAACCGCTATGCCACACTGGCTTAATGAAATGCTGATTGTTCTATTTTGGGCTCAGCATTAAATCCATTCATTGGCTATACTTTAAAAAAAACCTGTTTATTGAAGATTAAGATAAAATATAATGCAGTACTTAGTAAAGCATGAATGAAAGCAATTACAAAACAATCATTAAGTTTGTGGCGAATCAAGGATTGTCATTGTAGGTTATCTAATTTTGAGCTCGTCAACCAAATAATTAAAAAGAAAAAGAAATGATGTTCAAGCCAGTTTTAAAGATCATAAGTACATAAGAGACGCCATTGTTGGATCAGGCCAAAGGCCCATCCAGTCCAACACTGTCACACAGTGGCCAAAAATACCAGGTGCCATCAGGAGGTCCACCAGTGGGGCCAGGACATTAGAAGCCCTCCCACTGTTGACCCCCCCCCCAAGCACCAAGAAGACAGAGCATCACTTGCCCCAGAGCCCCTATCTATACCTTGTGGCTAATAGCCACTGATGGACCTCTGCTCCATATGCTTATCTAATTCCCTTTGGAAGCCGTCCATGCTTGTAGCCGCCACCACTTCCTATGGCAGTGAATTCCATGTGTTAATCACTCTTTGGGTGAAGAAGTACTTCCTCTTATCCGTTCTAACCCGACTGCTCAGCACTTTCATGGAGTGCCCACGAGTTCTTGTATTGTGAGAAAGGGAGAAAAGTACCTCTTTCTCTACCTGCTCTATCCCATGCATAATCTTATAAACCTCAATCATGTCACCCCTCAGTCGTCGTTTCTCCAAGCTAAAGAGCAATAAGCGCTTTAACCTTTCCTCATAGGGAAAGTGTTCCAACCCTTTTATCATTCGAGTTGCCCTTTTCTGCACTTCAGCTACGTAATGGTAAAGATATTAGGTGTGTGAACCAATTAAAGGTGTTTCCTGTAAGCTTCTTTCTAGGTCAGCAAAAGCATCTCGCCATAATGACCATTTGGCCATAGTACTAGTAGAGGTAACCTGTCTATTTTGCTGGGCAATCCAATCTGAGGTCTTATCCAGTACAAAATATTCCCATATTCCCAAAAATATACTTCTTACAATGAATATTATCATAAACTTTCTTCCAGTTAAGGAAAATCTCATAACCTATTTATGCAGAAGGTGAAGGGTATAGCATATATAAGAGGTTTCCAGGCAATGTATCATTGGAAACTAGTGAGTTGTGAAAAGTTAAGCTACCATCTTAGATGTTTCCAGTACTGATTCCCTTTCTCAGCAACATGTCGGTAAGTGACATCATCTCAATAGGGTTGTCAACTGGCCTGGAGAAAAATGTCCTGTCCCTTTAATGTGTATAAATGGGCAGCTGAAACTTTTCAAGGCATGGTGGTAAGTAACATCACCTGGTAGGTAACATACCATTACGCCTGTATGAAACGGACAACTGGCAAGCCTCCATCTCATGGAGAAGGGAGTAAGGAGGCTCAGGAGAGCCAGTTTGGTTTAGTGGTTAAGAGCTGGGAGAACCGGGTTTGATTCCCCACTCCTCCTCCACATGCAGCTGCTGGTGTGACCTTAGGTCAGTCACAAGTTCTCTCAGAGCTGTTCTCTCAAGAGCGGGTTCATGAAATGTTACAAAAAATATGTTTCATACCATTACCATTTAAAACTGAAATGTTTTTGCTTAATATTATGCCCGATGTAAAAGATAAGAAAGTTAAGCACTTAATTATACATATAGTTACGGCAGCAAGAATTCTTTATGCTAAGTACTGGAAGAAATCAGAGATGCCAACGGAAAATGAACTTTTGACAAAAAAAAAATGAAAGTTGTTTTCTTTTACCGCTCCCTGGCACCTCAAGCCTACCCAGGAAGGGGAACGATGGCTGGGAGAGGGAAGACCGGTCGGGGAGGCACACCTCCCCTTCGCTTCCCCAGGCGCCCCGCTGGGAGCCACACAACATGTGTGGAAGAGCCGCATGTGGCTCCTGAGCCGCAGTTTGGCCACCCCTGGGGTAGAGGGTACCACAAAATCCGATGACCAAAGAAAGTGAAAGCGGCATGCAATGCAGAGGGGAATTTCTGTTCCAATGTGGATTTCGTAAAACAGTGGAGGGAGAAGCCAATGCAGAATCGCCCGTAGTGACATGTCAGATCTGGCCCTTGTAACAAATGAGTTCAACACCTCTGGTTTAGAGAGTACCCAAAGACCAGGCACATATTTTAAGATTGAAGTAATAGAAGTAAGGCTTATTGAAGAAGAAGAAGGAGTAAGATGAAGTCTTCCAAAGTTGTTCAACTTAAGGCCACCCAGAGAGCCCGTTAATCAGTTTGGTGTTATGTCCACAGTAACGCCAATAGGCACAATTAAAGCCACATCCAAGGGGCTAGAACTTGGAAGGGGACCAATGAACTCATAAGAGGGATTTCTGATAGATAAACTGGAGGCATAAATCAAAGTAACTTAAATTGATAGCTTGTCAGATATTTTACCACAGGGACTTCCGCGATGGGGTGGTCACTTCCAGATTCCATCAGGTGCAGATAACATTATGCTCCACTTAGTTTCATTTCCAAGAAAAGCGTAAGTTAATATTTTGGTCTTTTGAATTTTTTAAACACTAGAAAGAGGGGGTGGGGCGAGGGCAGGGGTTTCTGGGGGCCCACAGATTTCAGGGCCAGATTGAGATGCATAAATAGCAAGGATTTTTCTAAATTTAAAAAAGATAAATATAGCACAAGTAGATGTATAATGCTTTGCAGGTGTCACTTGGATATGTATTCTTGGCATGCCACATCGTTCTTCTTGGACAGCGAAAGCTAACGGATGCAAAAAACCCTCAAATCCTTCCTAATTTGCTTTGCTTTATTCCCAATGCAATCCTATATTCCACTTATGTCAACTGGGAGGACAGAGGATACCAACTAGTCCTCTGGAATGGGTGGGTCCCCCCAAAAGACTATGTCAGGAATCTCCACCTCCGCAGATTTGCCAGCGGGGCCCAAACTGGCTGAATGAGGGCCTGAAGCGGGGTGGCCGGAAGCAGGGGGCGGGGCTTCGTCATGTGCCCCGCCCCCGCACCTCACCCGGGGGGACTGCGTTTCCCCGCGATCCCCCCCCCGAATCAACCTCTGTTGATGGTACTGTCTCCCCCACAGTAATTTCGTTACAAGGGGGCTATTTGGGCCCCTGCCCCCTTTTTTAATGGGACGGCCCCACAAGATTTTCTCCAGAAAAAACATGTTTAGTCATTTTTAAACAAGACTCTTGAGAGTCCCTTGGACTGCCAGGAGATCAAATCAGTCAGTCCTAAAAGAAATCAACCCTGACTGTTCCCTGGAAAGCCAGATAATGAAACTGAAGCTCAAATACTTTGGCCACCAAATGAGAAGGGAGCACTCCCTGGAGAAGACCCTGATGCTGGGAAAGATTGAAGGTCAAAGAAGACGGGGACGGCAAAGG
This sequence comes from Gekko japonicus, assembly GCF_001447785.1. Taxonomy (NCBI): domain Eukaryota; kingdom Metazoa; phylum Chordata; class Lepidosauria; order Squamata; family Gekkonidae; genus Gekko; species Gekko japonicus. Next base: position 69,605 of record NW_015169857.1, on the reverse strand, counting down.
ATGAGGTGGTCAGACAGTGTCATAGATGCAACGAACATGAAATTAAGCAAACTCTGGAGCACAATGGAAGACAGGAGGGCCTGGTGTGATGTGGTCTATGGGGTCATGAAGAGTCGGACTCGGCTGTGCGACTGAACAACAACAACAAAACATTTCTTTAAAGGTGTGCTGGGTGTGTGTGGAAAACAAAGTGCAGTGTGGGGCATTCCTTCATTCTTCCTCTCCTATGTTCCTTCCTCTGGTTGGACTCTTTCTTCCTGAGGGGGGCTGTTGTGGGCGGTTGGGCTGTTCCCCTTGCCCCTTCCTCCTGTGAGATCTAAGATGGGGGGGTGGCAGAATAGACCACCTACCTATTTCACACAATGGCTGCCCCACCAGAAAAAAAATCCGCCCCACAAGCCACAAAATCCTGACTACGTGCCTGACAGTAATTCCCCGTGGTGAAGGCCAGGCCTTTATACCCGCTCAGTTATTTGTTGTCAGAGTGGTGGAAAAGGGGACACACTGGAAGTGTCTTTCCATCACCAAGGATTGGTTCTTTCCATGTGTGGCTGTTGGGGGTGTCATTTGGCCTGCTGTGCTGTGATTGGCTGATGTTGCTGTGGGTGTTGTGGCAGTATCTTTTGGTGATACTCCTGTTAGAGTGTTATGCATAGCTGAAAGCAGTATAATGCTTTCTTTTGGTTTTTGGTTGGACTTACAGAAGATTCTAGCTCCATTATCCTGATGTTTGAAAGTCTCTGGTTCAACAGGACCATTGGTACTCCCTGGAAGTTCAATATGCAGAGTATATTAGAAGAAGAAGATGATGATGATATTGGATTTATACCCCGCCCTTCACTTGGAGTCTCAGAGCGGCTTACAAACTCCTTTCCCTTCCCCTCCCCACAACAGACACCCTGTGACGTGAGTGGGGCTGAGAGAACTCTGACACAAACTGCTCTTTCAGGAACAGCTGTGCCAGAGCTTGTGACTGACCCAAGGTCACATCAGCAGGTGCAAGTGGAGGAGTGGGGAATCAAACCTGGTTCTCCCAGATTAGAGTCCGTGCACTTAACCACTACACCAAAGTGCAGTATGTTGGTAGACCAGGAGGGGTGATAAGAGTTCTACTCACTTTGTGTAAGGTTATGTTCAAAATGGCAAAACGGCTGTTGGGGTATTACTAAGGCTTTATGGTGCACACTTCTTTGTGAGAGACCAGATACAGAACAATTAGTAACAACAACTACAGCCTGGTGTAAAATGATTAAGAGAAATTTGGTGTTTATAGAGAGACTCATGTCCCACAGTTTTGGTGACACAGACTAAAAAAAACCTCTGATGAATACTGGGGTTAAGGTTTTTTTGTATTTTGGAAGTAACAGACAAAGTTGGCAAACCATAGCACTATTATTATTATTGCATGGCATTGTGTGTAGTATAGCCAGGAGATCCTAAGATTGTCTGGCAGCCAGAAGTTCTACCTCTTTTAGTGTTCTACGCCACTAGGTGGCAAGTTAGACTAGTTTTTAAGGCAAGAGACCTTTCAGAGGTGGTTTGCCATTTCCTACCTCCGCGTCACGACCCTGGTAGTCCTTGGAGGTCGCCCTTCCAAATACTAGCCAAGGCCAAGCCTGCTTAGCTTCCAAGATCTGACGAAATCGGGCAAGCCTGGGTTGTCCAAGTCAGAGCAACCATAGTACCTTTTGAACCACAGTACCTTTTATAGATACAAAGCTGCCTTCTAATGAGTCAGACTATTGGTCTTTCGATGTTAGCATTGCCCACTCTGACTCGTAGCAGCTCTCCAGGGTACAAGGCAGAGGTCTTTGACATCACCCATAGAGATGGACATGCTTGGGACTGAACCCGGGATTATCTGCATGCAGAACTGATGCTCTGGTACTGGGCCACAGCCCCACCCTGAGTTGGGTTGCCAGCTTCAGGTTGGGAAATTCCTGGAAATTTGGGGGATGCAGCCCGGGAAGGCGGGTTTTGAGGAGGGGATTGATCTCGTTGGGATATAATGCCACAGAGTCCACCCTCCAGAGCAGCCATTTCTCCCGGGGAACTAATCTCTGTCATCTGGAGATCCGCTTGGAATCTGGGAGATCAACCTGGAGGCTGGCAACCTGAAGTTTCTGAGTTTTCTCGCTCTACCCACGACCTTCCTCTACTGTGCACCTTTTTATTTTGCTGTCGTCGATAACATATGTGGATTTCGCTCTACACTGTGAAGCACAAGTGGGATTTGGAAGGGTTCAAAATCCGTTAAGGTACACTGAACTCTAACGATGGCCTATCTCCACGCTGTAGATTAAAATGACATTTCGATGTAATTACGTTACATGACGTGTACACTACATGTACATTACATGTAAATGACATGTACATTAAATTGCATGTAGATTAAGGTTACGTTTTGGGGGTTAAATAATTTTGTACACTTATGGTTTGTCTTTACAAATAAAAATAAACCGTGTGCTCTGAGTTTATGATTCGGTAGCTGGAAGGAGCTGCAGTGGCTCAAGTGTTTAAGATGCTGAACTGCAGGCTATGGAAGGTCAGTAGTCCAGCAGTTCGAGACCCGAGTGTGCCGCATGACGGAGTGAGCTCCCGTCTCTAGTTCCAGCTCCTGCCAACCTAGCAGTTTGAAAGCAAGAAATTGCAAGTAGATAAATAGGGACCACTTCGGTGGGAAGGTAACAGCGTTCCGTGCGCCTTGGTGTTTAGTCATGCCGGCCACATGACCACGGAAATGTCTTTGGACAGAGCAGGCTCTTTGGCTTTGAAACGGAGATGAGCACCGCAACCCTAGAGTCGGACTCGACTGGCTTTCGAGCAAGGAAACCTTTACCTTTACCTTTTTAGCTGGAAGAACTGCAAGTCCTGCTCCGGAGTGAAAGGGTTGCCACCGTCTTGGAGGAAGCGCTGCCGAATAAAAATCTCTCTTGTGCTGAGAATGACATCATGGCCTCATTATGGAGACGCGATGCCCTCGTAATCTTCTGGGGAAGGCGAGGACACGGGGGAGCCATCTTGCGAAAGGCGACAGCACTTTTATTGCGACTCGGAATGTCTTTGGGGTTTGTCTGCAAGCCCTCCCCCTTTCCAAGATTATGTATGGGGCAATTTTACCTTTGCAGCTTGGCTCCCCACCTTCCTGGGGCTGTTGACTTACTCGGGGCTGAGAGGGATTATCAAGTCAGGAACTAGTTAGCATCCTACAGGGACCCGATGAACGAAGGAGTCTGTCTGACTAAGGCCTGGCTGGATTCTGCTTAAAGGGATCATGAGTTTGGCCGGGGGAATAAATTAAGCATCTTTGTATACGGTCAGCTCTTGAGCACGAGATGAAGCAACGGGGAGGACATAAAGCTTTCTGTTAGTTTGATCACGTGTGTCTTTTCTATGTGGCCAGTGAAGGAAACTGATCGGAAGGAAATTGGTTGATTCAAAACAGGGTGATTTTATGGACAATGTGGACTGCCCAAAAGACAACAAAATGGATTCGAGACCAAATCAAGCCTGAATTCTCCCTAGAAGCTAAAATGATCAAACTGGGGCCAGGCCCGCAGCCAGGATTTTGTCATTTGGGGGCCCTTCAAATCAGTCAGGGGGCACTGACGCCACAAAATAAGATTCAAAATTTAAAAAACTCACTTTTGCAGTATTCGCACTCTGCCTGCCTACGTGGAGAAGCAAGCCACGCTTGGGGAAGAGGTGGTGATGGGGAGTCCCATGGGCGGCCCAGAGTGTCGGTAGTCCTCTGGGCAGCCCAGAGGGCTGATGGACCTGGGGCCTGGATGGGAAGTCGAGGGGGCCTTTAGAGGAAGTCAGGGGGCCAGGCCCCGAGATGCCTCACTGTAGCTATGGGCCTGACTGGGGCTATCGTACTTTGGTCACATTATGAGAAGACAAGAGTCACTGGAAAAGACAACCATGCTAGAGAGAGTTGAAGGCAGCAGGAAAAGAGGGGTATGCAACATGATATGGATTGACTCGATCAAGGAAACCACGGCCCTCAGTCTCCATGACCTGAGCGAGGCTGTTAACATTAGGACGTTTTGGAGGACATTAATTCTTAGGGTCACCATAAGTTGGAGGAGACTTGACAGCACTTAACATACACACACATATTTTATATTCTCCCACAAAACTTGCTTTGGGCTGTAAAGCTCTAACCAGTGGCAATAATATACTATTTGATGATTAAATTGATTTGTTAGTAACAGAAAGCAAATCTGTTTCTGCCGATCTCTAGGATGAGCCATTAGTGCATAAGATCACTTCCGTCCATCCAGAGAACCAATCTGTTGTAGTGGTTGGGAGCATGGACTCTACTAGGAGAACCGGGTTTGATTCCCCACTCCTCCACATGTAGCTGCTGGTGTGACCTTGGGTCAGTCAGAAGTTCTTTCAGAGCTGTTCTCTCAAGGACAGTTCTTGGGAGAGCTCTCTCAGCCCCACCTACCTCACAGGGTGTGTTGTGGGGAGGGGAAGGGAAAGGGATTGTAAGCCGCTCTGAGACTCCTTCGGGTAGTGAAGAGCAGGGTATAAATCCAATCTCCTCCTCCTCCTCTTCTTCATCCACCCATCCATATATCTTTCTCCTTCTAAAGGATAATTCACACAGAGGTTTTTTTTTTACACTGAGATACACCACAGAATGGCTTCCAAGTGAGTTCACCAAAAGCACTGGTTGGTTGATCAAAATATAATTTTTTCCCAAGATGTCTCTAATGTTTTATCTTTCAGAAATAAATGAGCTCAGTTGATTGTTCCTAATCTGGACTCCTCCTCCAGTTTTATTTCATTCTCTGTTTGGGGTTGGTTGAGGGCAAATTCCCCCACCCCCTTTTCAGTCGCCACCTATCTTTTGATTGGTGAGGGCAAACAACACATAATACCTGTTCCCTGATAGTTCTAAATCTTACTGCCCATTGGGTGCTTGCAAGTTGTAGAATTATGGGAGTGAGAAAAAGTTCTCTCTATTCACTTTTATTTTTTATTTATTTGAGATTTATATCCCGCCCTTCCAAGCGGCTCAGGGTGGCTAACAAGCAGCTAATGCCGGGTTAAACAGATAAAATACAATAAAACAGTATTACACATCCACAATAAAATTCATAACAATATTGAAGGTGCTCTATTATCCTGTATATACATCCCCAAGATGGACAGTAATCCCAAATCGATGGCCAGCTTTATTAAATAGCGAGGGCTCCAGCGGTGATGTTCTCCCCACTTCCGCCAGGCGACACATCCCCCCCCCCATAATAGGGGTAGATGATGGAACAGTACCACGATGGTGGGATAGTGGCGGCTCCTATTCAAAAGCCTGGCGGAAGAGCTCCGTCTTGCAAGCCCTGCGGAACTGTATAAGATCCTGCAAGGCCCGGATCTCCTCCAGGAGCTCATTCCACCAGGTAGGAGCTGCCACCGAAAACGCCCTGGCCCTAGTATGGGCAAACCTAACGTCTCAGGGGCCTGGAACTTCCAGGAGGTGGAGACTCCCCGATCGTATCTTGTTTTGAGATATGGCAATCCAAACTGTATACAGTATTCCAAATGAGTCTGCACCATAGATCTTTACAGGGGCGTTATAGTTATGGTCGTTATATTTTTAGTCCCTTTCCTAATAATCCCAAGCATGGGTTTTGCTTTTTTCACAGCTGCATTACACTGAGTCAACATTTGCACTGAACTGTCCAGTACAAACCCAAGGTCTTTCCCCTGTCAGTCTCCATCAAGTCAGACCCAAAGAGCATTTAACTGTAAAGTAAGGAATTTTTTTTGTTCCAGTGTGAATCACTTTACACTTTTGTACATTGAATATTATTAGCCACATTTGTTGTTTATTCATCTGTCTTAGAAGAGGTCTTGGACCTCCTGAGAGCCAGTTTGGTGTAGTGGTTAAGAGCGGTGGACTCTAATCTGGAGTACCAGGTTTGATTCCCCACTCCTCCTCCACATGCAGCCAGCTGGGTGACCTTGGGTCAGTCGCAACTCTCTCTGTGCTCTCTCAGCACCACCCCCCTCTCAAGGTGTCTGTTGTGGGGAGAGGAAGGGAAGGTGATTGTAAGCCATGCCTTCAGGTAGTGAAGGGCAAAGTATAAAACCAAATCTTCTCCTCCTCTTTCTCCTTTTCCTCCTCTTCCTCTTTCTTCTCCTTCTCCTTCTCTTTCTCCTCCTCCTCCTCTTTCTTCTCCTTCTCCTTCTCCTCCTCAACCTTCTCCACCTCTTCCTCCTCAACCTCCTCCTCCTCCTCTTCACATGTACAAAGAAACTGGTGCAAGAATCAATGGCGGACACAAACTACACCTGCCGTTTCTTCTCACATTGCTGCCCTCTTCAGGTTTGGTGTCCTAACCATCTGCCCTGCATATCAGGGATTGAAACTTGGACCCTGAACAAACAAAGTGAGAAAGGCACTCTGGAGACCTGGAGAGTAGCACAGCCCGTGGAGCCTTCCAATCTACAGTCCTGAGTGCCTCACCACAAAAGTGGCAGACCATAAATCCAAAGGTCCCTGGTTCTAGCCCTGGCAGCTCCCGACGGTAGTCCATATGAAATGAATTAGAGGTCTCAGTGCAATTTCTGGCGCTCTCTTTAGTATCCTTGCCAGAGAGACCCAGGGATGACTGTGCTGGGAGACCAAGCTAATTGCAAGTTCTAAAAAAGGGGGAACCAACCACAATGTTGCCCAATTGGAATAAAGGAGCTGTAATGGCATCCTCTTTTAGTTCTGACTCTGGTAGAATTCTTGGCCCGGGGAGGAGGCATTTTCAGGAACGGTGAACGAAGCTCTTGACACGTGTTTTTTTTTTTCTTCCGTTCCCTGAACAAAGCTGAAAGCTCATCTTTTTTCTTTTCTACATTCGGCTTAGTCAAGATTGCTTCAGAGTCGTCAGCTTGAAGGAAACGCGGAGTTGAACTGTCTTCTTTCCTCCCTCTGGGACGACCACAATTTGACATTGTGGGTTCCAAAATGACCAGTAAATGATTTCATGTGCTGGAAATGAAGAGAGAGAGAGAGAGAGAGAGAAATGTGGGAGGGGTGCATGCAGAATTCCCCCCCTTCCTCCCTCCTCTTTTTAAAACAGATTTCTTATAAATGTGTAAGCATGTCTCTGTTCCAAGCCACATCAAATCATTCCTAAAATCTGTATTTTAAAAAACTGGAATGTGGATAGCAGGGGCAGCTTAGGGAATAGAATGTAAAAAGATGTTGGTGCTCGACTATCAGAGAGAGAGAGAGAGAGAGGAAAGATGGCACCTAGAATAGAATTTCCCCCTAGCTTCATGACAATAGTGGGGTGACTTTACCTCACACTGATGAGGCACTCTCTTTAACAGAAGAAGAAGAAGAAGAAGAAGAAGAAGAAGCAGCAGCAACAGCAACAGCAACAGCAACAGCCATGTCCACCTCTCAAGTACCAGCACAGGATTATTTGAATATAGCCATTATACAATGTCGATCCTGACCTGCCCCAAATCACATAGAAGAAGAAAGAGAGAGAAGAGATTGGATCTATACTCTGCCCTTCACTACCTGAAGAAGTCTCAGAGCAGCTTACAATCTCCTTTCCCTTCCCCTCCCCACAACAGACACCCTGCGAGGTAGGTGGGGCTGAGAGAGAACTGCCCTTGAGAGAACAGCTCTGAGAGAACTTATGTCTGACCCAAGGTCACACCAGCAGCTGCATGTGGAGGAGTGGGAGAAATCGAACGCGATTCTCCCAGATTAGAGTCCGCGCTCCTAACCAATACACCAAACTGGCCCTCAAACCACATGCCACGTGAACCTCATTGTTTCAAAGATACCCAGTGAAGCATGTCACACCATCTTATGCACATGAAGGCTCACACCTTGAATCAACCTTTGTTGGTCTTAAAGGTGCCACTGGACTCAGACTTCGTTCTGTGGCTTCAGGCCAACATGGGTGCACACCTGAATTAATCTATGATATTTGCTGATGTGGAAGCCCTGTCTGCCTGTATAGGCCCACCCACCATCTTCTAATCATCTTTCTCCTGATGGTTTGCTTACTCGACTGGCTTCAGCAG
>NW_015169857.1:43605-61018 GCF_001447785.1 Gekko japonicus | reverse complement strand
CAGCAGGAGAAGTAAAACGCCTCTGACCTGTTAACGCTTTGGGTGAACCCGAGGTGTTTGTCCCTTTTCTTTTGACCTCACAGAGGGCTACAGTTATCTTGCCTCATCATGCGTAATGAAACATACATAGGACGGGAGAGGTTTTGATAATGCATAATTACTCAGTGTGCTTCAGCGAACTTGCATAAAAATGCAGTATTTGTAAAAAGGTAAAGGTAAAGGTTCCCTTGATCGAAAGCCAGTCGAATCCGACTCTAGGGTTGCGGTGCTCATCTCCGTTTCAAAGCCGAAGAACCAGCGCTGTCCGAAGACGTTTCCGTGGTCATGTGGTCGGCATGACTAAACACCAAGGCGCACAGAACGCTGTTACCTTCCCACCAAAGTGGTCCCTATTTATCTACTTGCAATTTCTTGCTTTCAAACTGCTAGGTTGGCAGGAGCTGGGACCAGAGATGGGAGCTCACTCCGTCATGCGGCACACTCGGGTCTCGAACTGCTGAACTACCGACCTTCCACAGCCTGCAGTTCAGCGTCTTAACCACTTGAGCCACCACAGCTCATTTGTACATGACTCCATTTCACCCTCAGGACAATCCCGGCACACTTGGATTCCGCACAGAGATGCTTCTCCATTGTACATTCATCGCCACTGCAAATGCCTCCCTATGGGACTTTCGGCTTCATTGTCCACCTCCATCCCCCAGCCCGCGGCCAATATCACAAAATGTTACAACATAATCTCCTCTTTTGCTCGTCAAATCAGACATGACTGCCCTGCTTTCCAGTTTGGTGCCCGTTTGGTGTAGGGGTGAGGAGCACGGACTCTAATCTGGGAGAACTGGGTTCGATTCCCCGCTCCACATGCAGCTGCTGTCGTGACCTTGGGTCAGATCCAAGCTCTTTCGGAGCTGTTCTCTCATGAGCAGTCCTCAAAAGAGCTCTCTCAGCCCCACCTACCTCACAGGCAATGCGCCCTCTAAGCTGTGGAATCTTTGAGCAAATATCATTAATTCAGGTGTGTACCATCTAGTCCGCCCCCCTGGTCAATGCAGGACCACCCTAGAGCATCCTTGACAAGTGTTTGTCCCGATGCTGCCTAAAGACTGCCAGTGACGGGGAGCTCACCACCTCCCTAGGCAGCTGATTCCACTGTGGCACAACTCTTAACAGCAGGGCTCTTTTTGTAGAAAAAGCCCAGGAGGAACTCATTAGCATAACAGGCCACACCCAACACCAGAAACTCATTAGCATATTAGGCCACACCCCTGCTAGCACAGCTCATTAGGACGCACCCCCATGTTACCAGAAGTGTGGTTATCCAGCCACACCCACCTTTTGCTTGTTATTCTGTTTATCTTGTTTGTTATCAAAACCCAGGGCCTTTTTTTGTAGCAGGAACTCCTTTGCATGTTAGGCCACACACCCCTAATGTAGCCAATCCTAATGAGTTTCTGCTGTTGGGTGCGGCCTATTATGCTAATGAGTTCCTGCTGGGCGTGGCCAACTTGGGAGCCAGCCGGAACTCCGTTCCTGTGCGTTCCTGCCCCAAAATAGCCCTGCTTAACAGTAAAAAAGTTTTCCCTGATATCCAGCCGGTACCTTCCTGCCCTTCATTTAAACCCAGTACTACGAGTCCTATCCTCTGCTGCCGACAGGAACAGTTCCTCGCCTCCCTCTAAGGGACAGCCTTTCAGATACTTCAAGGGAGCAATCCTGTCCCCCCTCAACCTCCAGACCGAATATTCCCAAGTCCCTCAACCTTTCCTCATAGGGCTTGGTCTCCAAGGAGGAGGTCTTCTTAACTGGATCTGGAAAAGCTTCTCAGAATCTGCTTTTCCCTTCTTTTTTAAAAGTTTGTAACCTTTTTTTTAAATTTCAAAGACATTAGACAAACAATAGACATACAAACATAGATATATATTTGAGGAAGTTTCATTGCATCATTTTTGTTTTCATACAGTCAAAACTTAACATCTGACCAGATGGAGAGTTCCAGGGAACTCAAAAGCTTGCACAGTGTTGTGTGCAGGGCCGGCTCGCTCACTAGGCAAGCTAGACTCTCACCTAGAACACAGGGCCATCATGGGGGCGCCGGACTGAGCCACCCTTCCCCCTGCCAAAAGCCCCCTGCCCCCACAAAAAGCTGGTGCCGTGCACCCTGGCCACCACCGCTTCTTCGCCCCCCCTCTTTAAAGTGTGATGGCCCATGCCTGTGGTGCCTCCTGCACTGCTGAGAAATGGGAGCCCAGGGCGGCCGTGGGGAGCCGAGCAGCTGCGAGGTAGCTGCTCCGGGCTGGTCTTCCCCTGCTGGGAGGCAAGTCCCACCACCGAGCGGAGCGGAATGCCTGCCCTTCCGGCGCCCAGGAGGGAGTCCCCCCCGGGAGGGTGGCAGCCGGTCCGGTCCCTCAACCAGAAGGGATCCTCACCTAGGGTGCAAAATAAGCTGTGGCCGGCCCTGGTTGTGTCATTGTGAGTGTGTGAAGTGCCATCAAGTTGCAGCTGACTTATGACAACCCCAGCAAAGTGCTTCCAAGGCAAGTGAGAGGCGGAGGTGGTGTGCCGTTGCTTTCCTCTGCAGAGCCTTCCTTGGGGGTCTCCCATCCAAGTAGAGACCCTGCTTAGCTTCCGGGATCTGACAAGATTGGGCCGGACCGGGCAGCCTTCCCTCCCTGTGTGTCACCGGGCTGGTCCTAATAATGCGATTCCATGGGCTGTGTCCGGAGCAGTCCTAGGCAGAGTTACACCCTTCCAAATTTACTGAAGTCAATGGACTTAACTCTGTTTAGGATCTCACTTTGGGTTGTATTCGAGCCCAGTATCACGTAAGAGACCAATAAGGTGTTTGGGAGATAAACTTTGACTCTGTGTGTGTGTGTACATACCTGGAAGTCATGACACAGCCAGTTTGGTGTAGTGGTTAAGTGCGCGGACTCTAATCTGGGAGAACCGGGTTTGATTCCCCACTCCTCCACATGCAGCTGCTGGATGACCTTGGGCACATCTGCTGATGTGACCTTGGGTCAGTCACAAGCTCTGGCACAGCTGTCCTTGAAAAAGAGCAGTTTGTGTCAGAGTTCTCTCAGCCCCACCCACCTCACAGGGTGTCTGTTGTGGGGAGGGGAAGGGAAAGGAGTTTGTAAGCCACTCTGAGACTCCAAGTGAAGGGCGGGGTATAAATCCAATATCTTCTTCCTCCTCCTCTTCCTTCTTCTTCTTCTTCTTGCGACCCCTTGTGCAGCTTGAACATTCAGAGACGTGGCTTGCTATTGCCTGCCTCTGTGTCCTGGCCCTGGTATTCCTTGGAGGTCTCCCATCCAGATACTTGCCAGGGTCGGTCCTACTTAGCTTCCAAGACCTCGCCCCGCACCTTGTCTTACGCCAAGAAGCGGCCGCCCAAGGAGAAGTCCAGCGCCGAAGCGGAGAAGGTGAAGGCAGAGAGCGAGCCCAAGGCCATCAAGAAGCCCGTGGAGGTGGTGGCAGCGACAGCGGAGGAGGAGTCCAGTTCCCAGTCAGGGAAAATGAAAGTTTATACCCCCAATATCTTGTTGATCTCTACGGTGCTACTGGGCTCAATCCTCACTCTTCCGCTGGAGGCCAACACAGTTATCCCCCTGGAACTGTGAGTTTTGCATCTGTGGCTCAGCCGCACATACAAGCCACTTAACAAAATGCTTCCTAAGCTGCAAAGGAAATAAAGCCAGACATCTCTTTAACCTGGTTCAAGCTGCCAACACTTTGAAGGGAATGATGCCTGTGCTCCTCTCCCCTTCCAAAAAAAAGACTAACTGGTTCCACCACCACCACCCCTCCGTCTTCCTTTGGATGAGAATCGTAAGGATTTCTTGCGTAACAGGCTCGGAGGAGCCAGGATCTCTCAGCGTCTGCAATTATGAATGAGTGTGTTGGAAATGATCAATCTTTCGGCTGATCTTACAGTCTGAGGATGTCGGTAAAAAAGCAGCTCCTGTTAGGTAAGACGGAGAAAGTGAGTAAGCCCGGTAGCTGCGGAGCCAAACCATGCTGGAGTGGATGTGTTCGGGGTCTCGGCACAAGAGTGATGTCATGATTGACTGCAGTTCAAGTCAGTAATCTAGTCATCTGTTGGCAATTTTGAGTCCGACGGCTGATGCGAAGTCTGCCCGAAAGCCAGCACAAAACCCGAAGCAGGAATTACGAGCGCTGAATCACGCCACTGGTGACGAGCGGCATCTTGGCATCGGGTGACTCGGCGGTCTCGAAATGGCAGCTTGGAAGGCTCTTGGTGGTGGAGATTTCTGGGAACTTCAATAGCCTCTGAAGCTCATTGCAGGAGTTACAGGTTATCAGCTTGGCATCTGTATATCAGAGCCTGTGGGGAGGGGAGGGGCTGTGGCTCTGTGGTAGAGCATCTGCTTGCCATGCAGAAGGTCCCAGGTTCAATCCCCGGCACCTCCAGTTAAAAGGACCAGGCAGAAGGTGATGGGAAAGACCCAAGTGGCTCAGTGGTAGAGCATCTGCTTGGCATGCAGAAGGTCCCAGGTTCAGTCCCCGGCACCTCCAGTTAAAAGGACCAGGCAGTCGGTGATGGGAAAGACCTCTGTGTGAGACCCTGGAGAGCCACTGCCTGTCTGGGTAGACAGTACTGGTCTCGATAGACCAATGGCCCGATTCAGTATATGCTGAGTACAAACAAAACTTGTGACTCACTAGCCGCTGTAGGATCGGCAACTGTGCCACCCTCCTAAAGACAGCTGGTAGCTAATTTAGTGCTGTGCTGAGAAGGCCTGAATTCTTGCATATTGGCACTCAAAAAGTTTGTCGAGCATGTTGTTATGTTTGTCCCAATTCCCCAAGCAGAGAGCAGTTCTAGGGGGGTAGTGCTCTGGAAGAGGTAGGTTCCCTTTAGATTAGAGAGTGTTAAAGGTGTATGGCATTTTTGGATAATTTTGTTAGATTGCCGCTAACAAAGAACCGGAGAGTGATTTCAACAAAAGCGATCAGCTTTATTGTAGATACGAACAAGCGCTTGAAAGAAGTCATAACCAGAACAGATTAACATTGGGAGCTAGGCTCCTTTTAAACATTCCCGGGCGAATGTAACCACGCCTATTTACAATAAACAACCAATGAGGTGGTGTGGATAACGTCCAATGAGAGTTCTTCCCTCGCAGGGAATTGGTGCAGTTCTGATTGGTCGTTGGGCTTCCGGTCGGGGGGAAAAGAGGGCTTCCGGTCAAGGAAAAATGGCAATTTGATGCACCCTGTAATTACTCAGTGTGGACGGGGGCTCCTAATAGCAGTTTGGACAGTTTATAGGTCCGACGCGGCTTCCCCCAGGCAGGGGGAATGACTGGCAAGCATCAAGATCCCAAGAATTGGTGCAGTTTTGATTGGTCGTTGTTGTGGAGCGACCAATAGTAAGTTAGTTCGGAGGAGCCTTCGTCTGGCTCGAAGCTTAACATGGAGAATCATGCGGCGATTCACGTAAGCCTTTTCGAATACACCACAATTTGCTACCTTTGCTAGTATGTAGATAGAGTACAACCCTGACCTGGCCCAGACTGGCCTGATATCATCGAATCTCAGAAGCGAAGGCTGCGATCATACACACAGTTAGACCTGACATAGGTCCGAATGCCGGGCGGATTTAGAGGGCGCAATCAGACAACAACATCTGGGAGGGACCCCGCAGCCGTCGGCAACCCATTCTGCTCCGCTGCAGAAGCAGAGTTAAAAGACACCAGGGGAAATCTGGTAGCAGACAAGTTGGGACGGGCCACGGATGGACTTCCCCATGTCTGATCACTGCAGTGCGCTCTCATGCCATCCGGATGGTCTGATCAGGCCATCCCGACTCTGTGCTGTTGTTTCACACACACCCTCCCAGTATGCGCTTCATCGCAAACTCCATAAAGAGCCCTCGGTGCGGAGGTGCGATTCATCGATCCCCCGTTTAAGGGCATGGGGGGGGGAGGCACAACCTCCCCCCGACTCACCCGCAGTCGCGTCTGATCACGCACTGCCGGACTGCGCCCGCAGCTTCAAAGGGAGGTGTGATCATGCAACCGTGGGTCAAATTCCTCCAGAGGAAATAGCCTCTCTTCCTCCCCCGTTTTTCTGGCACATGTGACCGCAACCGAAGCAGGGTTGGCCCTGGTTAGGTCTTGGGGCAGGAGGGCACCAAGGATACCCAGGGTTGCTATGCAGAGGCAGGCAATGGGCAAACCATCTCTGTTTATCTCTTGCCTTGAAAACCCCATGGGATTCCCCATAAACCAACTGGGACTTGACGGCACTTTCCATCACCAGACACGGAGTTTGTTGCCCCTCTTTCTCTCGACTCTTCCAGAACACACACACACACACCTGTCCCCTCCCATCACGAGGGGTGTGTGTGTCACATCTTCTAAGTCTTGCCGGGTACTTGGCCAGAGCCATTTCCAGAAGAAGGAGGAGGAGATTGGATTTATACCCTGCCCTTCACTCGGAGTCTCAGAGCGGCTTACAAACCCCTCTCCCTTCCCCTCTCCACAACAGACACCCTGTGAGGTAGGTGGGGCTGAGAGAGCTCTCTTGAGAACTGCTCTTGAGAGAACAGCTCTGAGAGAACTTGTGTTTGACCCAAGGTCATGCCAGCAGCTGCATGTGGAGGAGTGGGGCATCAAACCTCCCAGGTTAGAGTCCGCGCCCCTAACCACCACACCAAACTGACACTTGAAAGGACACAGAGGAGATATCTACAATCATTAAAACTCTTCACCGTGCCTTTTGTCGTGCAGGACAGACTGGTCCAAAGTAACCAGAATCCAAGCCCAGAGGTCCTTGAATTCTCACACAATGGGTGACTTGGGGGTGTGGTAGAGCAAGACCCAAACACTTGGTTGTGGCCTCCTAAAACCAGGAAGTCAGGACAAGCTGTGGCTTTTGTGCCTACATCACCCAGAAAAATGCACTGAAAAGCGTAATAACCCATCCACCGTGTGTGAAACGTTTGACTCATACCAAGACTGACATCGACAAAACCACAAACGCAACCCAGAAACCTCAAGGCTGAAATCAGCACACCCATCGATTTAAGGTCATTTGCTTACAGGAGGCAGCTTAGCAAGAAATAGGACAGGATCCATCATCGTCGCGATCCCTTCTAATAGTGAACTTGACAGTCACATCCCAATCAGGAAAGTAATGAAAGAGACCTGCCTGCCCCCCCCCACCTCCACACAAACAGGCAAGGTAAGGGGTTTCTGCCTGTCCAAGGGATTCTCCAGGGATGCTGCCTGCTATCATTTTTTGAACAGTGGAAAAGCTCAAATGAGCATTGTGTAGTCCTCTGTAGGAGCCGTAGAATAGTAAGGGTAACTAAGCATCATTCTTTTGGGGGGGAGGGGGCAATGGTGAGGGGGAAACTGATCTGCTCAAGCCCTCCTCCAGTCTTCAAGTAACCAGGAGAGAGGGTGAGGAAGCAATTCTAAACAGGTCTACTCAGAAACCCAAGAAGAAGAGAAGAAGAAGAAGAAGAAGAAGAAGGAGAAGAAGAAGAAGAAGAAGAAGAAGAAGAAGAAGAAGAAGAAGAAGAAGAAGAAGAAGAAGGAGAAGAAGAAGAAGAAGAAGAAGAAGAAGAAGAAGAAGAAGAAGAAGACGGGGAGGAGGAGGAGGAGACTCTCGGCCACTGTAAATAACCTATAGGGAAGTAGGGGTGTGTTTTGGGTGGCGGTTTCTTGGGGGATATAAGCCGGCCTGCGAGCCGGCCAAAGTCGTCTTGTTCTGGATAGAATAAAGTACGCTTTGCTGAAATCACTCTCTGTTTGCGTACTTTTCACCTCCCAACAACAGACACCCTGTGAGGTAGGTGAGGCTGAGAGAGCTCTTTTGAGGACTTCAGAGAACAGCTCTGAAGGAAGTTATGACTGACCCAAGGTCACACCAGCAGCTGCATGTGGAGGAGTGGGGCATCAAACCTCCCAGATTAGAATCCGCGCTTCTAACCACTACACCAGCCTGGCTCTCAGTATTCACCAATGCAGCCATGTTGACAATTAGAGATATTGACAACGTTCATATTCAGGGCTGCCCGGTTCCTTGCTGTGAAGCTTTCCCCAAACAGTCCAACATAGCCCATGTTCTGTACATATCCTGTTCTGTACCATTTAAAGGGAAGCTACCTGTACAGATGTCTGGAGCTGTGGTGGCTCAAGTAGTTAAGACGTTGAACTGCAGGCTGTGGAAGGTCAGTAGTTCAGCAGTTCGAGACCTGAGTTGCCGCATGATGGAGTGAGCTCCCGTCTCTGGTTCCAGCTCCTGCCAACCTAGCAGTTCAAAAGCAAGAAATTGCAAGTAGATAAATAGGGACCACTTCGGTGGGAAGGTAACAGCGTTCCGTGCGCCTCGGTGTTTAGTCATGCCGGCCACATGACCACGGAAACGTCTTCGGACAGCGCTGGCTCTTTGGCTTTGAAACGGAGATGAGCACCACAACCCTAGAGTCGGACTCGACTGGCTTTCGAGCAAGGGAAACCTTTACCTTTACCTTTACCTGTACAGACAGCCCCAATTCCCCCCCCCATCACTTCAGTATTCAGACTTGGGGTTGCAATACAATGTGTGTGTGTTGTAAGGAGGGTTACACAACTCTTCAAGCTCTGTACCACTCAGGTTGGTGGTCACTGCAACCCCCTCCTACCCCACTTCCCTCCCCCAACCATCTGTCTGGGAGGGAAGGAAGGCAGAGCCATACCTCCCACCATCCTCTCGGGACCCCAGTTCACGCAATATGTTTTGTGGCTGCAATTTATGAAGCTGGTTTCACTCCTAAGCATCAGCGGGCGCATCCCCGAGAAACCAGCATCATGTCGTGTTTCATAAGAAACCCATCTTCATCACGGTAAAACATTCTGAAAGCGGCAATAATTGGCTGCGGTGAACACAGCGAGTGGCTGATGCTAGGGAAAAAACGTTGAGTTGCATAAAATCTTCAGCCTCTCGTTTAACCTGGAGTTTTGAACCCTCTATTAACGCAACACACGGCACCTTGTGGCAAGCAGCAGACCCCCTTCTGATCTTGAAATAGTTGGGACAACATGTGCGGTACGCTGAGAGCCACCCTGGGGTCCTGGCCCCCTCCCCCTGCATATTTAAATAAATACAAAGTTAAGAATGTCAGGAAGAGAGAGACAAGTCGATTCAACTCCAGTAGCATCTTGGAGACGGTGGGTGCGGTCACACACGCCAGATAAAATGGGGGAGGGGAGTGAGGCTATATCCTCCGGAGGGATTTGACCCACAGTTGCATGATCACACCTCCCTTTGAAGCTGCGGGCGCAGTCCGTCAGTGTGTGATCAGACGCAACTGCGGGTGAGTAAGGGTTTTTTGTGCCGTTCCCCCCCATGCGCTTAAACGAGGAATTGACGAATCGCACTTCCGCACTGAGGGCTCCCTATGGACTTTGCAATGCTGCACATACTGTAAAAAGGGGGCGACATTGGCATGGAGTTGGGATGGCCTGATCAGACCATCCTGATGGCATGAGAGCGCGCTGGAGTGTTTAGACACAGGAAAGTCCATCTGTGGCCCGTCGCAACCCATTTACTACTGGATTTCCCCCGGTGTCTTTTAACTCCACTTTTGCCGCAGAACGGGTTGCGGGGCGCTTCCCAGATGTTGTTGTCTGATTGCTCCCTTTAAATCCACCCGGCATTCATGCCTATGTCGGGTCTAAATGTGCATATGATCGCAGCCTTTGACTGCTTTCGCACACGTTGGATAATGCACTTTCACAGTAGTTTGCAAATGGATTTTCCTGCGTGGAAACAGGAAAATCCACTTGCAAAGGATTGCTAAAGTGCATTGAAAGTGCATTATCCGACTTGTGGGGAAAGCTGATTAAGGGAGCTTGGACTCTCAAAAGCTTATACATTCAGAATCTTTTTTTCCAAAAAATTTTTAGTTTATATACAGAAAGGGGGGAAGAGGAAAGGAGGAAAAAGAGAAAAAATGCAGAAATATTTTTAAATTCCAGTTTACCATTCTGCACGCATGTCTTCTCATTACAACCTCACAGCTACTTCATCTATCATTCTTATTATTCTTCACTTTATCTTATTTTCTTAATAGATTTAATAGTTTTAACCAGTCATAGAACGCCCTCCAGGGTCCTACCTTCAGAATCTTGCTGGGCTCTAAGATGCGAATGGACTGGGATCTAGTTGTTTCGCTGCACTCTGGCATGGCTGCCCTCTGAAACTTATCCTCAATGGAGGGAGAGGGGGGGTGCGGTCAGACGTGCATTTTGATCCAGTTTCGGTACTAATACCTGACGGATTAAAAATGCACGTTCAGATGTCAACATCTCCCCCCCCCCGTTACTGAGGAGAGGTGTGCCCACTGGCGTCCGTTCAGATGTCAACATCTCCCCCCCCCCGTTACTGAGGAGTTGGCATCCCGTGGGCATCTGTGTTTGAATTGGATTAAATAGGCACCTGGTTAAGTCCAGTTCAAACAGTTCTCTACGGATTCGGCGTGCCTCTCTAGATGTCTGATCACTCTGTCGTGCAATTATGTGGTGTGGTTGGGGATGATCGTCTCCGGCTTCGGCCATTATTTTTAGGTTTAGCGAGGTGCTCATATGCGCATATATGACTGATGGCTGAGAATCTCTGTGTTGGTGCTCGGTCACCCAACCGGTTGGTATAACACAATCCCACCATGTTTACCTACTTGTTTGCAAAATTATTTTAAAAAGCCCCCTCCGTTCCAAGTGCCAAGGTGAATTCTAGGGTAAAATAGTCCATTTCATTGTGCCAGGCTTACAGCTCATCTCCGGAAACCTTTTCCCCCCCCCCCCGTTATTGAGGAGTTGGCATCCCATGGGCATCTGTGTTTGAATTGGATTAAATAGGCACCTGGTTAAGTCCAGTTCAAACAGTTCTCTACAGATTCGGCGTGCCTCTCTAGATGTCTGATCACTCTGTTGCGCAATTATGTGGTGTGGTTGGGGATGATTGTCTCCAGCTTCGGCCATATTTTTAGGTTTAGCGAGGTGCCCATATGGACATATATGACTGATGGCTGAGAAGCTCCATGTTGGCGTTCGGTCGCCCAACCGGTTGGTATAACACAATTCCCCCTTGTTTACCTACTTGTTTGCAAAATTATTTTAAAAAGCCCCCTCCTTTCCAAGTGCCAAGGTGAATTCTAGGGTAAAATAGTCAATTTCATTGTGCCAGCCGTACAGCTCCTCCCCGGAACTTGTTTCTTCCTCATACATATCCCAACGGTTTTGCCAATATGGACTGACATGCCAGGAGATGAACCAATCACATTACAGCAGTCCGCGGAGGGTGTGGAAGGATCAGTGACTTGTCTCCATCGAGCGGTTACCCACAAAAACATATGGGGAAGGCTTTGGCCTCTTTGCCCTGTTGTTGGCTGTCCAGAAGAATTGTTTGGCCATCATGTGAGATGGAATACTTTACTAGATGAACCATTGGTCTGATCCAGCAGGGCTCTTCTTACTCTATCAAGTACTCTATCAGAGAGAGAGGGAGAGGGAGAAGGAGAGAAAGAGAGGGAGAGGGAGGGAGAGAGGGAAGGAGAGAGGGAAGGAGAGGGAGGGAGGGAGAGAGAGAGAGGTCCTTTCTGCACTAGACCTTAAATCCTGGTTCAACCCTGTCCCCGAACTTACATTCTACACTACACACGAGTTCACCCCTGTAATTATCTTGGGGTATTTTTACATTCTACACTACACGCAAATTCACCCCTGTAATTATCCCGGGGAATTGTTTGTTTCCACATTACATTGAGGTCACTCCGGTTTTGCCCCACAGTTGTACTGGGATAAATGGATGCTGTTATAATCAGGGATAACTGCAAGGTATTGTGTCCTGAGTTGAACTCTGATAGAACCAGGGATGAGGTCCAAGTGCAGAAAGGACCAGAGAGAGAGACAGGGAGAGGGGGGGGTGTTATCTGAATGCTTTACTAAATAAATGAAGTGAAACAAGCCCCACCAAATCAGAGCGCTTTGCTTCTCAAAGTTTATTGCTACCTCTCAGTATAGCAAACCATAGAGAGGGAGGTAGGAAAGTAAGACTAAAATGCCTCTCAAAGAATCTGGCTTCTCTCACACTATTCCCTGGTTTACCATCATTTATTTATTTATTTAAATTATCTGTGTTTTTAATGCTCTGTTTGGAATTTAAAGTTTTTATGAAGAAAGGAAAAAAGAAAGAAAGAGACAGAGAGAGGAAGGAAGGAAGGAAGGAAGGAAGGAAGGAAGGAAGGAAGGAAGGAAGGAAGGAAGGAAGGGGAAGGAGGGAAGGAAGGAGGGAGAGAGAGAAGGAAGGAAGGAAGGAAGGAAGGAAGGAAGGAAGGAAGGAAGGAAGGAAGGAAGGAGAGAAAAAAACATACATAAAATAGAAGGCTTCCAATTTTCTCTACAACAAATATAAGTTTGATCACAAAGTTTTGCCTTGCTCTATATATTGAA
The DNA here is from genome assembly GCF_001447785.1 of Gekko japonicus. Classification (NCBI taxonomy): domain Eukaryota; kingdom Metazoa; phylum Chordata; class Lepidosauria; order Squamata; family Gekkonidae; genus Gekko; species Gekko japonicus. The sequence continues at coordinate 48,551 of NW_015169857.1, read as the reverse complement.
TAAAGAACTCATTTTTTGGTATCTTAATATCTGAATCATCAAAACCACAAATCATCAAGTCATAAGTCAGCGGCCGTCACCGCATCCTGCAGCAGCGAGTTGCACAGTTTAACAGTGTGCTGTGTGAAGAAGTACTTCCTTCTGACCGCCCCCAAACTCGCTCCCCTCAGCTTCAGTGGATGATCCTGGGTTCGAGTATTACGGCAGGGGGAGAATCGCTTTGCCTGGCCATGAATCCAGCAGCTGGAAACGTTCTCTGGAAACCTGAATGCTTCATGCAATATATTTAAATTTGCCTTGAACAAAACCCTGCTCATGATTAGGACCAGTTTTTGACATGCATGTACAATATAGCATCTCCCGTCACTGCTATTGTTGGTATTGCTGTTCCCGGAGCTATTTTTCCTAGGATCCTTTCCATTCTGTCGGTCTCCGAGTTATACCAAGTGTGAGAGCTTCCTCTGCTGTTGTGAATTGGCTGCGTTCTTTTCCCTTCCTGTCACTCACAGCTTCTAAAGCAGGGATTTCTCTAATCTTGTCCAGATGAGCAGTGGATTCCAACAGGAATCTCTCTCTCTCTCTCTTAGGTTTTTGACTATCTGCTACTGTTCGGCTTGAGTTCATCCAGAGAAACCATTTTTTTGGCTGCTGTGAAGATTGTATTCCTTTGCAGAGAAGAGGCCATGTGGGTTTTGCTTGATGTTCTAACTACATGTTCTGGCGGTTCTTAAAAATCTGGAATGTCATTCTCCAAAAAAAAAAGACAACCTCCCCCCAAGTAGGTTTGCCAACCACCAGGTGAGGCCGGCAAATCTCCCCGAATCACAACTCGTCTCCAGACAATAGAGAGCAGTTCCCCTGCCCTGGAGGGAGTGTTTGCTTTTGGAGGGTGGACTCTGCGCCTGCTGATTAAATCAGGGAAAGTTCAACAAACTGGACATCTAGTCAGATTCCGAATGCACTCATACGGTACCACCATCGTTAAGACATTAAGTAGCTATGGCTAGCACTTTGATACTGAATTGTTTTAAAATTGAACTGTTTTTAGATGATTTTATGGTAAATTGAACTGTTATTTATGCACCCACTTATATGTAAGCCGCCCTGAGCCTGCTTTGGTGTAGTGGTTAGGAGCACGGACTCTAATCTGGGAGAACCGGGTTTGATTCCCCACTCCTCCACATGCAGCTGCTGGTGTGACCTTGGGTCAGTCATAAGTTCTTTCAGAGCTGTTCTCTCAAGAGCAGTCCTCGAAGGAGCTCTCTCAGCCCCACCTGCCTCACAGGGTGTCTGCTGTGGGGAGGGGAAGGGGAAGGAGATTGTAAGCCGCTCTGAGACTCCTTCGGGTACTGAAGGGCGGGGTATAAATCCAATCTCTCCTTCTTCTACTTCTTCTTCGGCAGGGAGGGCGGGGTATAAATTAAATAAATAAATAAATAAATATGGCATGGTACCCAGCGGCGACCCCTTTTACTTATTTATTTATTATTTATTTATCAAACTTATACTCCGCCCTCCCCGCAAAGCGGGCTTAGGGCGGCTTCCATAAAAGCATAAATACATTAAAATACACAATATTAACCATACAATAAAACATTATAAATTTCCTCCCCAAGCCCCACCCTGCCCAGGGTTCACTACCAGATCTCCTGGAATTTCCCAACCTGGGCCTGGCGACCCTAACCGGAAGTCCTTTATTTTATTCATGTAGAGGCCTGTTTTTGAAATCAGACCTTTCCATCAGTCCCGGTGGAGGCATGATTAGTTATGAGTGTCTGTATTACTGCGGAAGCTTTGTAACCCCAGCAGACTGCAATGTCTTTGCGCTAGGCACTGTATAAACACACAAGTCCATCTTGTTTCCCAGCCCGAAGAACAGTTAAGCCTGCAATCTTCTTTTACCAGGCAGTCGTAATGAAGTAGGGTTGCCAGGTAACTCACCACACACCAGCGGCAGTCCGAGGGAGCCTTCCAGGAGTGGGATGGGACTCTGCCCCCAAACAGTGATGTTGGCGACACGATGATGTCATGCAAAAGTGATGTCATCATGTGGGGGATGATGTGTAGCGACGCTCTGGTTTGAGTGTAAAATTCTATAGTGAAATTGCCCTCAAGCCATAGAGTTTTGCCCTCACACCAGAGTGTCGCTGTGCGACGCCTTCCCCACACTGATGTCACTTTCATGTGATGTCATTGCATCGATCACATTACTGTTTGGCATGGGGTTTCCCCTGCCAGCCAATTGGAAGCCCCCCAAACTGGGGGATTCCCCGCCCAGACCTGGGGAATGAAAACTCTACAATGAAGTGGATGGCCAGTTCCTGCAGTTTCTGAAACATCCGTCAAGAAATTGGGGTGGATGAGTGTGTCTGCTTCAGATGTGTCACCTGCATTTCCTGTAGAGTGAACAACCTGCTCATTCTCTTTCTTGGAGCCTTGATCATAATTGGTTCACATCTGAATTGCCCATTTGTGTTGAGAGAACACCTCTGTTGATCGCCTGCAGCTTCCCAGCATGATGTAGTGGTTAAGCACGGCAGACTGCAATCTGGAGAACCAGTTTTGATTCCTCCTCCACATGAAGCCAGCTGGGTGACCTTGGGCCAGTCACAAGTTCTCTCAGGGCTGTTCTCTCAAGAGCAGTTCTCTCAGAACTCTGTCAGACCCACCTACCTCACAGGGTGTCTGTTGTGGGGAGAGGAAGGGAAGAAGATTGTAAGCCGCTTTGAGACTCCTTCGGGTACAGAAAAACAGGGTATAAAAACCAACTCTTCTTCCTCCATGCCCACTATCCCAATAGGAGGCAAGAAGAAGAAGAATAGAAGAGATTGGATTTATACCCCACCCTTCACTCGGAGTCTCAGAGCGGCTTACAAGCTCCTTTCCCTTCCCCTCCCCACAACAGACACCCTGGGAGGTGGGTGGGGCTGAGAGAACTCTGACACAAACTGCTCTTTTTCAAGGACAGCTGTGCCAGAGCTTGTGACTGACCCAAGGGCACATCAGCAGGTGCAAGTGCAGGAGAGGGGAATCAAAACCGGTTCTCCCAGATTAGAGTCCGCACACTTAACCACTACACCAAACTGGCAATCAAGGAAACCATCTGCTTTGTATGATCTCCCCCCTTGTTGGGTGCATTGGGCAAACAGATCGGGCAAGATAACAGCCATGGCAAAGTAGTTGCAGTCCAGACATGATGGATGTTGAATTTGCCAGGGCAAAAGGCACAAGGCTGGAGTAGAGAGATAAGCCACCCAGCTTCTTCCCTGCCCAAGTGGGATTTTGTAAATAATAATAATAATAACTACAACGATGACAACATATAACCAACTTGATGCATATGAAGAAAGCAGTGGGAGAACATGGATGCGCAGAACATTTTCAATTCGATTTTGAATGTTCAGAAGACAAATGAAGGTTTTTTTCCCCCAAGGCTTTGGAGGGCCACACTTGCAATTTGTGAACTGACTGAAGAGGTGATCAGTCATTCCTGACTGCAGTTTAAAAGATAAAATTTCACAGAAATGTTGGAAAATTTGGTTAAAATACTTAAACATTTAGAGCTTGCAATGGATCTTTGTTCACTGGAGAGGAGGCATTTTCTTTCTATGTAAAAATCTTTATTTCTAAAGGGAAGGGTACACGGGAAATCTACAAAACAACAAGCACTTAAGACTACATCTTTGCTGTTACTATTTCAACAACAGACAGACCAGTTGGTAATGGAGATTCTTCCTTCCTTCTTGACCCCTAGAAGGAAATCACCTGAATGCATTAACCAATGATTGTGAGTAAATAGACTTCAGTTTCCTGGGCTTTCTCCCCATTGGCTTTCTGCCAGGTTCCTTTCCAGGTCAGGCTAAACAATAGCACACAAGGTAAACACATTAACCCTATAATAACTGAATTTACACCTTGCAACACACATATTTCCAACAAGAAACACCAATGCAACATATAGTTTCGGCTTGAGATGAGAGAGGAAAGAACGGTCCAGTTGGTCATTTGAGGCAATGCTCTCTTTCGTCCTCAGCACTTTCAGTTCCCCATGGTTTAAGTAGGGAAGGAAGTCTCGGACATCCCATTTGAGGATATGGATCTGACGTGTCAGGAGCATCTGTCTGGCCAAAAAAAATTAATGTCAGAAGGGCAACAAATATAGTTTGACTGTCAGCTGCTGCAATAAGCTGAGCAGCTGGGAGAATCCTTTGTTATTCTTCTAAATTCTCAGGACATTTGGGTGGTGGGATTATAGAGAGGAGCTTTTTCATTCATTCACTTAGGATAAACTGCAACCATCCATTGGAACACTCTGTAAAAGGTAAAGGTAAAGGTTCCCTTGCTCGAAAGCCAGTCGAGTCCAACTCTAGGGTTGCGGTGCTCATCTCCGTTTCAAAGCCGAAGAGCCCGCGCTGTCCGAAGACGTTTCCGTGGTCATGTGGCCGGCATGACTAAACACCAAGGCGCACGGAACGCTGTTCCCTTCCCCCCGAAGTGGTCCCTATTTATCTACTTGCAATTTCTTGCTTTCGAACTGCCAGGTTGGCAGGAGCTGGAACCAGAGACGGGCGCTCACTCCGTCATGCGGCACACTCGGGTCTCGAACTGCTGAAGTACTGCCCTTCCACAGCCTGCAGTTCAGCGTCTTAACCACTTGAGCCACCGCAGCCACCCCTTATTATTTATTAGGGAGGTGCTGCAGCAGACCGGTTTCAGTTTGTCCTGGTCATCAATCATTTTGTTTGGATCCTCTAATATCATCAAGACCTATGTAAGTTATTCAGTCTAGTACTCGTTTCCATAGGTTTCAAAGTGATACATGTTTTGACATCTCGCCCCTCCCAAATTGGGATGCCCTCACCCAAGGGATATTTCCCTCACACTTCAGCAGGGTAGGGGGAAGTACTTTGGTCACATTATGAGAAGACAAAGGTCAATGGAAAAGA
>NW_015169857.1:38842-43593 GCF_001447785.1 Gekko japonicus | reverse complement strand
AGGGAAAGTTGAAGGCAGCAGGAAAAGAGAAAGACTCAACAGGAAGAAGAGGAGGAAGAAGAGGAAGAAGAAATAGTCTTTAGTTGATGGATGCCAATTTGCTTGGAGCGGCAGCACTTTGCACATGCACAGTTTGGGGGGAAAAGAATGCAAAGCTGTTCCTTAGGGAGGGGCCATGAAACAGCGGTAGAGCATCTGCTTGGTCTGCAGTAAGTCCCAGGTTCAGTCCCTGGCATCTCCAGGTAAAAGGACCAGGCAGTAGCTGATGTGAAAGACCTTCACCTGAAACCCAGGAGAGCCACTGCCAGTCTGAGTAGACAATATGGACGTTGGAGGACCAAGGCTCTGACTCAGTATAAGGGGGCTTCACATGTTTTTTTTAAATAATATATTTATTAGGTTTTTAGGCATAATAGGACAAACATATTAACACTAACTTAGACAACAACAAATACATTAATTTAATTTAGATTTTGTATCATAACACAGTCAAGCCAAAAAAAAACAGCAGTCAGATCTTACATCATAATACCTACTAACTCCTATGGGTTAAGGTAAAGGTTCCCTTGCTCGAAAGCCAGCCGAATCCGACTCTAGGGTTGCGGTGCTCATCTCCGTTTCAAAGCCGAAGAGCCAGCGCTGTCCGAAGACGTTTCCGTGGTCATGTGGCCGGCATGACTAAACACCAAGGCGCACGGAACGCTGTTCCCTTCCCACCGAAGCGGTACCTATTTATGTACTTGCAATTTCTTGCTTTCGAACTGCTAGGTTGGCAGGAGCTGGAACTAGAGACGGGAGCTCACTCCGTCATGCGGCACACTCGGGTCTCGAACTGCTGAACTACCGACCTTCCACAGCCTGCAGTTCAGCATCTTAACCACTTGAGCCACCGCAGCTCCACTAACTCCTATACCAAAGTATTTACAGTATTCCACATTTGAGTACACTCTTCTATTAACATAATGACTTCACAACACCTGTTTTTAATTGCGCTATTTTTAAAGATTTTTCACATAGATCTTATAGATTAACTTGTCTATCAAAGATCAGTGTTGTTCTCCACAATATCGGCATATCCAAACAAAGAGAGAAGAAAGAAGAAACTATTCACTTTCCACTTTTCAACAGATCAACCATTCCAAAGTTAAACACACTTTTTTACTAGTATCACCCTTTCACATGTTGACAGGTGTTTGAATCATCCACTGCCAAATGATCAGACCAGGTGATCCTCTCATGTCATCTTCTCTCATAGGAACATGGTAAATCTGACGCTTGAACACACTCAACGCAAAATCCGCTGCATTCCTCATCTTGTCTAGCTCCCTAACCACTGTACAGCACTGTCTTCCTTCTGGATCTCCTGCCACTCACATTGGGTGCTGCCTTGCTCTGCTCAAACAGAAACAGCGTCGGTGATGTAGTGTGAACAGGGGGTTTCAGCCTTCCCAGAATGCTTCCAAATGTCAGAGGAAATCTCATTTAGATTAATTCCCCTCTGGAGGTTAATGATTTGAGGGGTCTGATTGCGACTAGTTACGTCCTTAATGCTTATCTCAAGTCTTTGTACCCTGGGTCATGGGCGTAATTAACCATTCTGCTAAGTGCGCTGCAGCATAGGGAACCGTCCAACATGGGGCTCAACCTACTGCAGTTATCTGGATATTTCCAATGCAGAAAGTGTGGGATGAAAGAACTCACCCCTCTTTGAGCTCCTTTAGTGCAGAGGTGTCAAACTCATTTGTTACAAGGGCTGGATTTGACATAGATGTCACTTTTTTGGGCCAGGCCATGTGTGCCATAAAATAGAACGCCAGGTACCGGAGATATAAACTTTATAAAGAACATAGGCAAACCCAGTTAACTATTATTATTTTTTTATTCAAAATATGAACAGCAGCAATTGATTTACTGGGGAACCCCCCAAACCCACAATAAATGTATTTAATCATATGCAAAACTAGGTTTTCCCCAATGGATACCATAAAAGGGAGAGTACCTTTCATTTCTGTACATACAAGTTGCTTGGAGGCTGGGTAAAAGCCCAGGATGGGCTTCCACATTAATAAAACCTACCCATAATTGTAAGAGGCTGGTATTTTGTTTTTCATTGTAATACTTTGACATACCAGAACCAAAATAGCTTCAAAATAAACAGCTGTGTTCTTGGCTCCATTGAAGTTTTGTCTCCCCACCCCATTAAAGCACGTGAATAGCTTTTTTTGTAGCAGGAACTCCTTTGCATGTTAGGCCACACACCCCTAATGTAGCCAATCCTAATGTGTTTCTGCTGTTGGGTGTGGCCTATTATGCTAATGAGTTCCTCCTGGGCGTGGCCAACTTGGGAGCCAGCCGGAACTCCGTTCCTGTGCGTTCCTGCCCCAAAATAGCCCTGTGCAAGTCTAGGTTTTTCCCAAGGCATAGCATAAAAGGGGGAGCACCTTACATTTCCATACATACCAGTTGCTTGTGTGCCAGGTCGAAGCCCTGGATGGGCCGGTTCCAGCCCCCGGGCTTTATGTTTCGACCCCCTGCTTTGGTGTCTCTGAGCTGATAATACGAGTTTGTTTTCTCATCATTCTGCAGGAGAAGCATGCCCTCGTGTCAGATTTTAAAGCGATGGCGGTTTGCAAGTGGAACAGTGCTCCGTAGCGCAGCCATCTATCCATCTTTATTCAAACGGTCAGCACAAGTCCCATTTCGCAGAGATAACAATAAAATATAGATACCATACAGTGGGTTCACAGTAGTTAAATAAACAAGTACGGTTATTCTTAAAATTCTTCAGTAGGCAAAACTTTCAGACAGATTTTATCAGTCGTGGCACAAAACTTTGCGCTGAGAGCTGAGACCTCTGGGTTTTCATCTGCAAGTAACATTCCGGCATACACCGAATCGGAATGACCAGAAGTCTGCTAAGTAAAAGGGAGAATAAACTTAGAGAGAATCTCTTGATTAACAGGGCAGTGTAGTAATATGTGTTCTATAGTTTCAATCTCCCCCGACCTACAGGGGCAAAGCCTGTCTGCCTTGGGAGTAAGGTTGCCAACCTCCAGGTGGGGCCTGGAGATCTCTCAGAATTACAGCTGATCTCCAGGTCAAAGAGATTAGAAAATGGCTGCTTTGGAAGTTGGACTCTATGGCATTATGTCACACTGAGTGTCCTGTGCTCCCCAAACTCTGCTCCCATGCTCCCTCCCCCCAAATCTCCAGGAATTTCCCTATCCAAGGCCCCAGTCACATGGCCCAGATAATGGGGGGGGGAGGCGTGGCTGTTCGCCCCAGAGCAAAATAAAGCACGGTAGCCCGATCACACGGTCCCCCAAGTCTCCATGCTTTGGTTGTTAGCTGACGATCACACGGCGATGCTGCAGCGTGGCAAAGAAGCAGTGTGATGCGATCACACAAGTGTTTCGTGTTTGTGCACATGCGCAGTTCCGCAGAGCAACACTGCTTTCAGTTTCGAGTTTGTGTGCATGCGCTTACAAAAAACATCCAGTTTGCGATGGGACATGGACGGGTGCCGGATGCCACGGGATACTAGCGCTCCCGTGATCAGACGCCCACCTGTGCCATGCGTTTTCCGGATACTAGTGCACTCTCCTTGGTACTTTTTAACTCCGCATCTTCAGCGGGACGCCACGAGTTGACCACAGGTGCGCTACACTTTCCAGATGTTGCGGTGTGATCGTGCCCCGAAAACCCACCTGACATTTGTGCCTTTTGTGCGGCAAGTTCTCCATGTGACAGGGGCCCAAAGTTGGCAACCCTACTTTTTGTATCGCCCCTCCAGAACTGCAGAAGGGAGTGCTTGCTCTCTGACAAGGGAGAATGCCTTCCGTTGACTAGGAATCTCCAGTTGGGAGAGATAAGTGGCCAGGGTGACTCTATCTGGAGCTCTCTGAGGACAAATAAGTAAGTTGACTAGGAATCTCCAGTTGGGAGAGATAAGTGGCCAGGGCGTCCAACAGCCTTCGCTTTAACCATAGTGCGGCAGGTTCCACAGCCAAGGAGATCAAACCGTGTGTGTTAAGCACCGTCGAGCCGCTCCTGACGTATGGTGACCCAAAACATCCTCTTGTTAATAGCCTTGCTCAGGGTCTCACAAACTGAGGGCCATGGCTTCCTTCATGGAGTCAGTCCTTCTCAGGTTGGGTCTTCCTCTCTTCCTGTTCCCTTCAACTTTCCCTTGCACTGTTGTCTTTTCCAGAGAAGAAGAAGAAGAGATTGGATTTATACCCGGACCTTCACTACCCAAAGGTGTCTCACAGCGGCTTACAAACTCCTTTCCCTTCCCCTCCCCACAACAGACACCGTGTGAGGTAGGCGGGGCTGAGAGAGCTCTGACAGAAACTGCTCTTTCAGGAACAGCTGTGCCAGAGCTTGTGACTGACCCAAGGTCACATCAGCAGGTGCAAGTGGAGGAGTGGGGAATCAAACCCGGTCCTCCCAGATTAGAGTCCGCGCACTTAACCACTACACCAAACTGGTGTACAAAGTACAAGTACAAAAAGTGAGATGTCAGCGTCTTCTAGAAAAAAGCAGAGGCAGCAGATTTGAGAATCGGCAGCTGGGAGAGAGGGTCGTCCTTGTCTGCCACGGGGGCTCTGCACTGCACCTCCCCTTTAAGAGAGCCAGTTTGGCGTAGTGGTTAAGTGTGCGGACTCTAATCTGGGAGAACCGGGTTTGATTCCCCACTCCTCCACTTGCAGCTGCTGATGTGACCTTGGGTCAGTCACAAGTTCTCTCAG
>NW_015169857.1:35952-38761 GCF_001447785.1 Gekko japonicus | reverse complement strand
GAGGGAAAGGCGTTTGTAAGCCGCTCTGAGACTCCAAGTGAAGGGCAGGGTATAAATCCAATCTCCTCCTCCTCCTCCTCCTCCTCCTCTTCTTCTTCCTGCTTTACGCCATCTTGCGGACATTAATCCATGCAAACACAAAAGGCAGGATGCTGTTTCAATGGATGGATTAATTTTTCTCTGCCTTGTCGTAATATCTGAAGCTGTGCCCTTGTTTCACAGGCGGCGAACTGACTTCTTAGGTGGATCTGCATCTACGTACAAATACCAGTAGAGAAGAGTTTGTGCCTTTAGAGATGTCTCTCCATGGCAGACCTGTGCACCTCTAACTCTTTGGCTTCAAGGTATGGTTGACCGCTTGGTATCTACTTAAGTCATATGGAGGCTGCAGATATGGTACTACCAGATATGGTACTGTAGATCTTGCAGCACCAAAGCTCTGTGACCTTTGAATGACAATCATAACAAAATGGCAGATGCTCTGGGTACCACGGGTAGCTGTCCGGTGGATGTTTTATGGTTAATGTTGCCAGCTCACCTCTGTTTTCTGCCCTGCGTCCTTCCCTACTCCGCCACATGCAGTCAGCTGGGTGGCCTTGGGTCAGTCACAGTTCTCCCAGAGATGTTCTCTCAAGAGCAGTTCTCTTAGAGCTCTCTCAGCCCCACCTACCTCACAGGGTGTTTGTTGTGGGGAGAGGAAGGGAAGGTGATTGTAAGCCACTCTGAGACTCTGAGTGAAGGGCCGGGTATAAATCCAACTCTTCTTCTTCTTCTCTTGGATCATCACATCCCAATGCATCAGCATGTGTCAAATTGTGGCTGAATGCCTGTGCAACCTTCTCCCAGCCCTCCATAAGCCTTCTTACCACTTGCACTCACTGATGCCTGCACCACTCATTTGCCCATTCCCTGAAGACGCTGGGTAGTAGTGTGTACCACTGGGAGCACAGATAGCAGAGTGTTTGCAGTTAGGGTCACCAGCTCTGGGTTGGAAAATTCCTGGAGATTTTGGGGGTGGAGCCTGAGGAGGGCAGGGTTTGGGGAAGGGAGGAACTCCAGTGGGGCCTAATGCCATAGCGTCCACCTTACAAAGCGGCCATTTTCTCCAGGGGAACTGATCTCTGTCTTCTGGAGATCGGTTGTAATCGAGGGAGATCTCCAGCCACCCCCTGGAGGTTGGGAACCCTATTTGCAAGCAAGAGGGAGGGGGAAGGGTCAGTGGGCAGCGGGGGAGGTGTGGGGTCAGTGGCAGTGGGCCTCACTAGATGTTTCCCCACCTTAGGGCCAATGCTCTCTCTAAGCTCTGGAGTCTTGGGAGCAAAAATTCTACTTTGTGAGCGACTGGCATTTAAGTTGTGAGCGAGCGACTTGGCTGCTGCAGAAATTAGTGTGCTCTGGGAAGCCATCCTTCCTGAGTGAAGACAAAAATGTGTGAGCCGGAGGCTTAAAAACGGTGAGCCGGCTCACACTAGCTCAGCTTAGAGGGAACACTGCTCAGGGTATGCCGACTCTGGCCCTGTGCGGCAGGGCCGGTCTCTGTATTCCTTAAGTGCTTCGATTGTGGCCGCAAAGAAAGGTTACAGAAGTTCTGCAGTAGGAAGTGGATTTAAAACGGGCTTTAACGTCAACTCCTCTGCTGAATGAAATGATTCGGAGGCCTCCTGCCAAGGAAAGAGAGGCGTGCTGAAAGGAAATGGGGGTTTCCAACAATATCATTGGGGGGGAGGGAGGACGTTTTTATGGTTACCATAGGAACAGCGGCTCAGAAAACTGGAGGGTGGAATTCCTATAATGTCTGCTAATCCCCCAAATGCACACGCTCCGCGGGTTTTTGTTTCCCGTCTTAGAACAGTTGTCATTTTTTAAAAAAATCATGTTGTGCTTCGTGAAGAAGTTGAGGGCCCCCCACCCCAGCTGAGAGCCTCCACACTGGGTCAGTGTAATAAGCTTTCTGTGTGGGGTGGAGGAGAAAACTAGTGGGGGAAGAATTGGGGATCTTGCCAGGTAGCTTCCGCCCCTCCCCGTCAAGGTGGTTTTGTAAACATGCCCCCCCTCTTTTTAAAGGTTAGAGTGAAAGGGTTAACTGAGGGGTCATGTTGGTTTAAAAAATTATGGCTTACCTTACAAGCCGGGTTGCCTTAGGGTCATGGTGATACAATTCCTCCCCCTTGTCCTGTGAACTAGCGGTTCACAATTATTATTTTTTTACCAACACAAGGAAGGAAAGGGAGGGGGGGTTGGATTCGCCAGTTCCCTGAGCCGTGCCGAACAGACTTACCTCTTTTTATACACTGTTTAACTAATTATTTCAAAAGAGAGAGAGAGAGAGAGAGAGAGAGACAGCCCAGTTGGAACAACTACCTTTTTCTTCCAAGAGGAACTTTCCCCCCACTCTTTTCCACAGACTTAACTTTCTTTCTTTTTTTTCTTCTTCACTCCTCCTCTGATGCTTGCTTTGGCATCTAGAAACCTTTCTCGATACCTGACACCTCTTGAAAGTATAGTTTGGCAAACAGGAATCGAGATCAGCTCCAAAATGGGCCCGGAGCCGGAGATGCTTTGAAAACACCTGGGTGTCTCTCGTGGCGACAAGAACCAGACCCCCCTCCCTTCTGTACAAACAACAACCCTCTTCCCCTCCTCCTGCCCCCGCATTCACCATTCCCCTGCATTGCGACCCTACAAAGAAAAATATAATAAAATGCTAGTACTGTTCCTTTAAAAACAGGTGCCTCGTGAAACCGAAGGGCATTTCAGTGTGGGGAAAAAACCTTCCCTTTCCTTAAAAAAAAAAAAGTATTCAGGGAAA
>NW_015169857.1:31504-35054 GCF_001447785.1 Gekko japonicus | reverse complement strand
ACCTGGATATGGCAAGGCTGAAGAGCTGGAAGTGGGTTACAGCCCTCCCCCCTCTTTCTCTGCTTCAGATTCCACTGAAGAAATGGCGGGAAAGCCCGTTTCCGAGCATTTGTGGGTGAGGCTCCATAACACTGTCGCTGAGCTGAAGCTTGTCCTTTTGGGCAAGGAGAGGGGAGACAAATCCCTTCTGTAAGTAAAGAGTGTCGCAGATTCGCAGCTGACTCATGAAGTTCCTCCTCATAGGTAGGGTTTTCAAGGCAAGAGGTGAGCAGAGGTGGTTTTGCCATTGCCTTCTTCTGAGTCCGTTTCTTAGAACTCATCAGGGGTCATTTCCTGCAGGAGTGCACAGGAGCGGAGCTCCGGCAGTAAAGAGCCTAGGGGGGGGGGCACATGCTACAAGCCACGCAGACCAAGTTTTATTCAGGTACAAACTCTCCCTCCTCTGCGAGGACAGATCTGCACGTTCCCCCCCCCAATGGTTAGCAATCCAAAACAGTCCAGTGGCAACTTTAAGACCAGATTTTATTCAGGTACAAGCTCTCCCTCCTCTGCGAGGACAGATCTGCACGTTCCCCCCCCCAATGGTTAGCAATCCAAAACAGTCCAGTGGCAACTTTAAGACCAGATTTTATTCAGGTACAAGCTCTCCCTCCTCTGCGAGGACAGATCTTCCCCCCACCCACTAGCTAGCAATCCAAAACAGTCCAGTGGAGCCTGAGTGGTGGGTGTTGCCTTCTGACACACTTCCGGTGATGTCAGGGGCTGTGGCATATGCACATTAGTTATGCTAATGTGTTATGCTAATGAGCTCCTCTTTTTCTACAAAATGACCCCTGGAACTCATCTTCTTTTTAGTTGTGTGTTTGCTACAGAGTAGTTATTAAAAGAGGAATTTCTTTTCTGTAGCTGAGAACATTTACCTCTTTTTCCAGTTAAGGTGGAAGAAAGAAGAAGAGTAGGTTTTTATACTCTCTTTTTCTCTATCTTAAGGAGTTTTCAAAGCCGCTTCCAATCACATTCTCTTGCCCTCCCCACAACAGGCATATTGTGAGGTAGATCAGGATGGGTAACCACGTTTGTCTGTAGCAGTAGAAAAGAGCAAGAGTCCAGTAGCACCTTAAAGACTAACTAAAACTGCAGCAGGGTATGAACTCCTGTCAGTCACTGCTCACTTCTTCAGATACCAGACATCTGAGGAAGTGAGCAACAACTCATGAAAGCTCATACCCTGCCACATTTTTTTTTAGTTTTTAAGATACTACTGGACTGTTGCTCTTTTCTACTGCTTGTGAGGTAGGTAAGGCTGAAAGAGTTCTGAGAGAACTGTGACTGGCCCAGGGCCACCCAGCAGGCTTCATGTGGAGGAATAGGGAAGCAAACCTGGTTCTTCAGATTAGTGTCCGCCGCTCTTAACCACTAGACCACGCTGGCTCTCAAATGTCAGTGCGTTTGTCATGAATAGGGGTAGTAGACTGGAAGACTGGAGAACAGGTGCTCCCTTTAATTCAGGAGATACAGCAAGTGATATGCTTGGCCTCACATTCTTTTCTTTTTTTCCAGCAGAATTTTTTCTTTACTGAAGTAAAAGTTAAATGTACAGTAACAATAATCAATATTTAATAAGATGACTTATTGAGATCATTTCCCACATAACTATAAAAAAGAAAATTGAAAATTAAAAGTATAAACGTATACACACAAAATTATATATAGATTCCATCTAAACTGAGACAACAGTGAGATATAATACAATCGAAAGAATCACTGGTATCCTAGTAATATCTGCGTTAAAAGAATTGAACAATTTGGCCTAAAAAAACGGAAAAAACCTTAAATGTCTTAGCCCCAGCTACAGATTTGAAAGCGGAATATCTTTACAGCAAGATCGATGTGGTCTATAGGTCCTATTCCTCATACATCAAGAAGAATAATCTGCCTGGGGAAATAGTAGTCAGATTCTCGAAGAGACATGTGAGAGATTCTATCTTGAAAGCAACTACTGGAACACCCTTGAAAATTGGGGACAATAACATCAGGATTTTAAAAGATGTTCCATTTGAAATAAGACAGAAGAGAAAGAAAGATAAAGATTTAATCCTTTTTCTACACACAAATGGAAATGGATACAGGTGGTTAATTCCAGAAGGCATCGTTTTCAAACTCCACCACAAAAAAGAAAAGATTGACTCTGTTTTCAAAGCACGTGAGTTCCTGAGAGTACAACTGAGAGAGCCCGCTAAGGACAAGAAGGAAGAAGAAGAAAGCAAATCTGATGGCGAGTTGGGCTTGGTGTCTTCTGACAAGGACTCCCTCTCTGAAAAGTGGGTGGCCGCCCCCAAAAGTCCATACAAATTGAGAATCAGAAAAGATAAGACAAAATAAAGGCCGAAGGACTCTGAATTGTGCCTGAAAATGATACAATAACTATGGGATGCTCTGGGGGTTTTCTTAAACAGATAGATTGATGGGTAAAAAGATAAATAATTTAGCATAACCAACTATGTTCAAAGTAATACTAGCGATTAAGAATAACATTTATATAAGCTGTTGTTATGATCTCCTATTCTTGGAGTTTTAGTTGCTAGTGGTTTTCTTTCCTTTCTCCCTAGTTGTAGTTTCCCCTTCCTAATTTTCGGTTATAGTTTGTAGTCTTTTGAAAAAATTCAATAAAAAACTCCCCTCAGGGGGATTTTTTAAAAAATGGCACTCTTCTCATGTCTGACAGGGAGAGAGACTTTCGAAACCAAAGATCATCATACAGCTATCACAAGGGGGTGGGGAAATGGGTGTTTTGCTTTGGCTTGATTGGGCCAATCCAAAGTCCCCTTTTGGAAAGAGCCAGTTTAGCGAGGGCAGCTGAAATTCCACAGAGAAGAAAAGGGGAACTTTGTTTTCGGATTTTTTTTTTTGTCTTCCTTCCTTCCTCCCCTGGCCAAAGTGGTGTGCTTCCCCTTTCAGTGCTGGATCGTGACACATCCTGTATAAAAAGAAAAGACTGTTTCTCCCAGGCAAACCTTTCTGTTTCATTTGTAGCTCACTCTTTCTCCAAGGAATTCGAGGGAACTCACACAGCTCCTCCTTCCCCCATTCTGTCCATGGATGAGCAGACCCCAAGTCTAGTGATAAGCTTTATATATTAGTGATTTCAGCAAGGACAAGACCAAGACTCCAGGGCCGCAGCCCTGTTAAATAGCATGCAGTTGCCACACCCAAACATAACATTGCTACTTGATTGGTTACATTCAGAATCCTGGTAGGCTATTGTTCTTGCACTCCAAGCTCAGCCAGTCTCTGGTAGAAACGCTCCTGTACTTTACCATTCCAAATACATAACAGTCCTCTTAACAACTCTCATGGTTGCCAACTCTGGGTTGGGAAATACCTGAAGATTTTGGGGGTGGAGCCTGAGAAGGATGAGGTTTGGGGAGGAGAGGGACTTCAATGGGGTAGAATGCCATAAATCCACCTTCCAAAGCAGCCATTTTTTCCAGGGGAGCTGACCTCTGTAGCTTGGAGATCAGTTGTAATCCTGAGAGAACTCTAGGCACTA
>NW_015169857.1:3329-31405 GCF_001447785.1 Gekko japonicus | reverse complement strand
CCTTCACTACCCAAAGGAGTCTCAGAGCGGCTTACAAACTCCTGTCCCTTCCCCTCCCCACAACAGACACCCTGTGAGGTGGGTGGGGCTGAGAGAGCTCTTGACAGAAACTGCTCTTTTTCAATGACAGCTCTTATCAGAACTACGGCTTGCCCAAGGTCATCCAGCCAGGTGCAAGTGGAGGAGTGGGGAATCAAACCCGGTTCTCCCAGATTAGAGTCCACGCACTTAACCGCTACACCAAACTGGAGATTGTAAACCGCTCTGAGACCTCTTCAGGTAGTGAAGGGCGGGGTATCAATCCAATCTTTTCTACTCTCTATGGTATCGTACCCCTGCTGATTCCCCCCCATCCCCAAACTCTGCTCTCCTCATGCTCCGCCCCCAAATCTCCAGCAATTTCCCACTTCATGACTGATCCAGAGCAGTGTTCCCTCTAAGCTGAGTCAGTGTGAGCTAGTGCACAGTTTTTTTAGCCTCCGGCTCATACATTTTCATCTTAGCTCAGGAAGGAGGGCTCCAGGGCAAACTAATTTATGCAGCGGCCAAATCGCTCGCTCACAACGTTAACGCCAGGAGCTCACAAAGCAGAATTTTTGCTCACGAGTCTCCGCAGCTTAGAGGGCGCCTGGCTCCAGAGTCACGTGTAATTGTATAACATGCAAACCTCATCGTGAAGAACTAGAGAACATAAAGAAAAGCAGATTGCTTTAAAATTGTCTGGGAAGGCCAAAAAAGGAAGAAGACCTTTTAGAATGGAAAGCAAGTAAAGATCTATTTTGGTCCCCTACAAGACCACTCTAATTTAATATGACTTCATCGTACAGAAGCTGAAAATCCTATAATTATTAGAGACCTATATCCAGTCGTTTATTTCCTCAGTCTCTCTTTGATCTTCGCGTGTATCCAGCCTGTCGAATTCAGGAAGTGGGGAGGGAAATTTTGGGCTTCATTCTCCTCCAGATAATCCTCGGTGAAATTTTTGGGGCTCTGCCCTCCACGTTTCAAACTCGTGGATTTACAGAGGGACGCATGTATCTATTTGCGGATAGTTGGCAAGAATTCCAGTTTTGGCCTATAAATTCTGCTAAATGGGCTTGAGGAGGCCACGATACACATTCATTGTTGCAGAGCTGATTTGTAGGCCTTTTGGATGCGTGTGCGTAAGTGCTGTCAAGTCGCAACTGACTTATGGCGACCGCAGCCAAGGGGCTTTCAAGGCACGTGAGAAGTAGAGATGGTTTGGCACTGCCGTTCTCTGCAGAGTCTCCCTTGGTGTAGTGGTTGGGTGCATGGAGTCTAATCTGGGAGAACCAGGTTTGATTCCCCGCTCCTCCACTTGCAGCTGCTGGATGACCTTGGGCAAGCCATAGTTCTGACAGAGCAGTTCTTGAAAGAGCTCTCTCAGCCCCACCGACCTATTGTGGGGAAGGGAAAGGAAAGGACTTTGTAAGTTGCTCTGAGACTCTGAATGAAGGGCGGGGTGTATATCCAATCTCCTCCTCCTCTTCTTCTTCCTCTTCTTCTCGAGAGCCAGTTTGGTGTAGTGGTTAAGTGCATGGACTCTAATCTGGGAGACTAATCAGGGTGTCTGTTGTGGGGAGGGGAAGGGAAAGGAGTCTGTAAGCCGCTCTGAGACTCCAAGTGAAGGGCGGGGTATAAATCCAATCTCTTCTTCTCTTCTCTTCTTCTTCTTCCCCACTCCTCCACTTGCACCTGGCTGGATGACCTTGGGCAAGCCGTAGCTCTGATAAGAGCTGTTCTTGAAAAAGAGCACTTTCTGGAAAGCGCTCTCTCAGCCCCCCCTACCTCACGGGGTGTCTTTTGTGGGGAGGGGAAGGGAAAGGAGTCTGTAAGCTGCTCTGAGACTCCAAGTGAAGGGCAGGATATAAATCCAATCTCTTCTTTTCTTCTTCTTCTTGGTGGCAGGCCCGCGGCCACGGGGGACCCTTGGGGCAACGCCCCCTCCTGAATTTGCCCTGCCCCCCTTCCTGGGTCCTTCCCCCCCTCTCCTGGTTCCCCCTCCCCAAGGAGGCGGAGGGAGCTCGGGGTGACCAGCGACAACTGAGCTTGCCAGTCATCATGCAACATCCCCAACACAATGACATCACTTCTGGGCGACATCATCGCGCTGGGGACGTCGCATGGCAACCAGTGTTCCCTCTAAGCTGAGTGAGTGTGAGCTAGCTCACAGTTCTTTAGCCTCCGGCTCACACATTTTTTGTCTCAGTTCAGGAAGGGATGGCTCCAGAGCAGACTAATTGATGCAGTAGCCAAATCGCTCACTCACCAGTTTCATGCCAGTCGCTCACAAAGTAGAATTTTTTGCTCACAAGACTCCACAGTTTAGAGGGAACATTGATGGCAACACTCTGGTTTTGGGGGAAACTCTATGGTCTTTAGCATTGGGGTGTCAAGCACCTTTGGTATCTTTGAAAAGTTGAATGCATCTGAACTCTTCTGCTCTCTGTCACCTTCCCCTCAAACTTCTTTCCTTTGTGGAACTCCTAAATCCCATTGGTAGAAGGGAGTCCGTGTTTGCACAATCCAGTTCTGTGTACATTTAGTGATTAACACATGGAATTCACTGCCACAGGAAGTGGCGGCGGCTACAAGCATGGACGGCTTCAAAAGGGAATTAGATAAGCATATGGAGCAGAGGTCCATCAGTGGCTCTTAGCCACAAGGTATAGTTAGGGACTCTGGGTCAAGTGATGCTCTGTCTTCTTGGTGCTTGGGGGGGGGTCAACAGTGGGAGGGCTTCTACTGTCCTGGCCCCACTGGTGGACCTCCTGATGGCCCCTGGTATTTCTGGCCACTGTTTGACACAGAGTGTTGGACTGGATGGGCCTTTGGCCTTATCCAACATTGGCATCTCTTATGTTCTTATGTTCTTATTTATGCCTATTAAGCTTGCCAAGGTCCAGCTGTGGCCCCCATAGAATTGCCAGCTTCCAGGTGGGGCATGGCGATCTCCCGCTTTTACAAGTGATGTTAAGTACTGGGTTCTAGACGCATTGCAGTGATCAGCTCTGGTTTATAAAGTGATTTCAGCAGAACCCAAGACGAAGCTAGCAGGGCTGGAGCCCTGCTTATAAGCCTGCAAAACGCCACACCCAACACACACACACACAAACTCCCAGTGATAGGCTATTTACATTACACTGCTTATCTATTGGTTAGTTCCTGGATCCAGGAGAGCTATTGTTCTGGAGAAGCAAGCTCAGCCCATTCTAGGTGCAGCTAGAGGAAAGGCTTAGGCTCGATACATAACACCTGATCTCCAGCTGACAGAGATGAGATCAGCTCCCCTGGAGAAAATGGCTGCTTTGAAGGGTGGACCATGCCGAGGCCCCTCCCCTCCCCAGACCCCTCCCTCTCCCGGCTCCACCCCCAAAGTCTCTAGTCATTTTCCAGCCCAGACCTGGCAACCTGGTCTCTCGCCATAACGACAGTTCTCCAGACTCCAGAGCTCAGTCCCCCCCCCCAAGAAAATGGCTGATTTGGGAGATTGGCTCCCTCCCTCCCCTCCGCAAATGTCCCCTCCCCAGGCACTGCCCCCAGGTCTCCGGGAATTTCCCAGACTGGGGCCTGCAGCCCTAAGGCCTACTCTGAGTCCCAGGTAAGAATGGCGTAGGATTGAACTGAGTTTGAAAGAGAGGTCTGTAGCACTCGCTGACTCATAGGGAGAAATGGGTCGATTCACACTGAATGACGGATCCTACGGTACCTTTCCCTCTTCGGGGCAGCAGCTCCTCTGCTGGAACAGCTGTCCCATTTGCGGAGGGGGCGAGGCCAATTGTTGCTGCACATGCAAGCGTGTGGTCAATGTGCAGAACCCCGACGGGGCAGTTAATTTGCCCCAAAGCCATCGTGTGGGCGAAAGAAGAAGAAGAAGAAGAAGAAGAAGAAGAAGAAGAAGAGATTGGATTTATACCCTGCCCTTCACTGGGAGTCTCAGAGCGGCTTACAAACTCCTTTCCCTTCCCCTCCCCACAACAGACACCCTGTGAGGTAGGTGGGGCCGAGAGAACTCTGACACAAACGGCTCTTTTTCAAGGACAGCTGTGCCAGAGCTTGTGACTGACCCAAGGTCACATCAGCAGGTGCAAGTGGAGGAGTGGGGAATCAAACCCGGTTCTCCCAGATTAGAGTCCACTCACTTAACCACGACACCAAACCACTACACCAAACTGAAGAAGGGTGACGCCTTTCTTCTTCCTGTGGCATAGTTGCAGTTGCCAGCCTCCAGGTGGGGCCCAGGCATCTCCCAGAATGACAAGTGATCTCTAGATTACAGGAGGAAAGGGCTGTTTTGGAGAGTAGACTTGCAAGAAACTGGTAAGACCATAGAGGTCCCAGGTGTTCCCTGACAGGACTGATGTCGTTTCCGGGGTTTTACCAGAAGTGACATCACACTGGTGGCAGTAGGGTTGCCAGTTCCCCTTGCTGTGCCTGCGGGGGATTAAATCCAGTTGCAAAGTACATTAAAAGTGGATTGAAAGGGCGTTACACAGTGTGTGTGTGAAAGTAAGCTCCTGATCGCCTTCTGCTTTTCCTCACAACGACCCTGTGAGGCAGGGCAGGCTGAAAAGGTAGGAAAAGGTAGTAACTGGCCCAAGGTTGCCCAGTGAGCTTCCATGGCAGATGGGGTTGCCAACCTCCTGGTGATACCTGGAGATCTCCTGGGATTACAACCAGAGCTATTTTGGGGCAGGAACGCACAGGAACAGAGTTCCGGCTGGCTCCCAAGTTGGCCACGCCAAGCAGGAACTATTAGCATCAGGGCCTTTTTTTGGAGCAGGAACTCCTTTGCATGTTAGGCCACACACCCCTAATGTAGCCAATCCTAATGAGTTTCTGCTGTTGGGTGTGGCCTATTATGCTAATCAGGAGCTACTGTAAGCTCTTGGAGGATTGGCTACATTAGGGGTGTGTCACTTAATATGCAAATGAGTACCTGCTACAAAAAGAGCCCTGAATAGTTCCTGCTGGGCGTGGCCAACTTGGCAGCCAGCCAGAACTCCGTTCCTGCCCAAAAATAGCCCTGGCGATGTCACATGGGATGCTCTGGTCTGAGGGCAAAACTCTTATGTTTTTAGGCCAAATTTACTGTAGAGTTTTGCCCACAAACCAGAACATCCCGCTCGGCATCCCTAACGTGATGATGGCACGTCCGGGTGATGTCATCGCATCGGGGACATTGCGCTGGAACGTGGCTGTTTGGGGGCAGCGTTTCCCCCGCTGGCCAGCTGGCCAATGGTGGGCTGAAGCCCCGAAAATCAAGGGAACCCCCACCAGGACCTGGGAACTGGCAACCCTAGATGACAGGTTTTTCTCCCTGCTGCCAATGGGCAACAGCTGTTGGGGGTGGAAGATTTCCTGCCTCCAGCAGGGGAAGACCCCACCTGGAGGTTAACAACACTAACTGTAGAAGCTGTAGCATCAAACCACGCCCCTATCTGCTCTCTCTGAACTTTCTGCACATGTGCAGACAACACTCTTAAAAGAAGGGGAATGTCCTCCGATATATATATAAAATAAGAAATTGCAAGTAGATAAATAGGTACCACTTCAGTGGGAAGGTAACAGTGTTCTGGTTGCCTCGGCATCTGGTCATGCTGGCCACATGACCACGGAAACATCTTCGGACAGCGCTGGCTCTTCGGCTTGGAAACGGAGATGAGCACCGCATCCCTAGAGATGGATTCGACTGGCTTTCGAGCAAGAGAAACCTTTACCTTTTACCTATATCTCTATATATCTCTATCTCTAATCTCTCTCTCTCTTTCTCTCTCTACCTATCCATCTCTACCCAATTGGATTTTTTTCTGCAGAACCCCAAACTGTAGCCACAGCATCTGCCCTCCCCCATGGATTTTTTTGATCCACACAGGGATCAGCCCCTGGCTATGCGACATAAGGATATCAATGGCATCCCTAGTCTGGATCTAAAACAGGGCAAACCAGATGTATCTGTCAGCCAGCTCGCTCCCTTTCGCCTTGTTATTATTATTTTTTTACAACTGTATCTGACCAGAATAATAATGCCGACTCGACAAGAGAGTAGTTGTGACTGCAGAATTCGACTGTGTTTGTGTTATGCGCCTAGGAACATACCCAATCACATCACTTTTCAGACCTCCTCCCAAAGCAGAAGGGAGGGGGGGGGAATTCTCTAACTGCTCTTCAAATAGCTGTTCGGCGGCCCGTCCAAGCTCCGAGTAAGAAAGAATTATGTCTGGAATATTTCACTCCGGCTTTCAGAGGGCAGCTTTGTGTATCCCTTGGTGTGTGAGCCCCGGGATGAATAGCAATAGCAGTTTAAACTGTTTATTCCTTTCTTAGCAATAATGTTTAGGTTGGAGAAAGGCTTCCAAGATATATAGAATTTCTCATGCTGGGTAAGGCCCCCTTCGCTTTTCGCTACCGCGGCTGTGTCTCTGGACATTATTATTGTATGTCCCTTTACATTCATACCAGGATCAGTAGAAGGGCTCTCAGTGTTATGATTATAGTATAGGCCTCGTTTTTTGTTTTTTTCAGGGTGTATAATTCGACTCTAAGGGGGAAAAGGCCCTAGGCTGAAATTTGGCACATGGATGTCAGGGAGGAAAATTAAACACATGCTTTTGGGAAGGAGTTTTCCAATTCCCTCCTCTTCGATTCCGTTCAGCCTATGATATTCTAAAAGAGGAAAGGATTGTGCGGGGGGAGGGGAATGGCTTAATGGTTTCGGAGTCCTGTTTGGGACTCGTGTGTAGAAGTTAACTTTGCTTTTAGACCAAAGTAAAACTATCCGAGTTATTGGTCAATAACTCGAACCTTCTGGCTTTTCAGTATTCTCTTACACTTTAGCTGCAAGAGGGAGCTCAGCGAATAATTCTATCGAATAGGTTAATTTGTTCCACTCGTGTTTTTGGTGTAGTGGTTCAGTGCGCGGACTCTAATCTGGGAGAACCGGGTTTGATTCCCCACTCCTCCACTTGCAGCTGCTGGATGACCTTGGGCCAAGCCATAGTTCTGTCAGAGCTGTTCTTGGAAAATAGCGGTTTCTGTCAGAGCCCTCTCAGCCCCACCTACCTCACAGGGTGCCTGTGGTGGGGAGGAGAAGGGAAAGGAGTTTGTAAACCGCTCTGAGACTTCTTTGGGTAGTGAAGGGTGGGGTATAAATCCCATCTCTTCTTCTTCTTCTTTAGCCCCCCCCCAAATATAGTGAGCTAGTGGATATTTATTTTAGGGTTGCCAACCTCCAGGTGGTGGCTGGAGATCTACTGGGATTACAATTGATCTCCAGGTGACAGACATCAGTTCCCCTGGAGAAAATGGCTGGTTTTGGAGGGTGGCATTATACCCCATTATACCCCACCCTCTGAAAGACCTCAAGAGCAAGGGCATTCCGCAGGGGAGGTGCCACCACTAAAAAGACTCTGTCTGCCACGTGCCTTGTCTCTGTCACGTGCCTTACCTCTGCAAGTGGGAACGCAGAGGGCACGCCTTGTGAGGAAGATCCTAACTCATCGGTTACGTCCCTCACTGCCCTAGCCTACAGCTCCTGCCAGCCCTTTGCCCCCTCTCTCCTCTGGTAATAAAGAGTTGTTTCCCGGCTGTGGTAGATCCCAGGAATCCTCCTTGCTTTCGGCACCTTTTCTCTTGCAGCCTCCGGATCCGAGTATGCAGAATATGAGCATATTCTTTCCCGCTTTATGTTGATGCTGACGACTACTCTTGTGGGCCCTCCAGGGAATCTCAATAGCTTATCAATGTTTGATTCTTTGCTAACCCTGATAACCAGGGGTCATTTCCTGCAGGAGCGCACAGGAGCGGCGCTCTGGCAGTAAAGAGCCCAGGGGGCGGGCACATGTGACAAGCCCCACCCTCTGCTCCCAGCAGCCCTCAGTCAGAGCAAGAAGCAGCCAGGTAAGTTGCAGAGCCCCCCCCCTGGTCTAAAACAGTTCAGTGGCACCTTTAGGACCAAGTTTTATTCAGGTACAAGCTCTCGCTCCTCTGCGAGGACAGATCTGCATGCCCCCCCCCAAGGCTAGCAATCCAAAACAGTCCAGTGGCGCCTTCTGACACACTTCCGGTGATGTCAGGGGGTGTGGCATATGCAAATACGGTGTGCTAATGAGTTACACTAATGACTAATGCTAATGAGCTCCTGCACCTCTTTTTCTACAAAATGACCCCTGCTGATAACTGAATTCGGTAGTCAATGGGTGTGTAAAGGGCCATCAAATCACAGCTGACTTATGGCGACCCCAGCGAGGAGCTTTCGAGGCCTGCGAGAAGCAGAGATGGTTGGCCATCGCCTTCCGCTGCAGAGTCTTCCTTGGTGGTCTCTGTCAAATCGTGGGGTTAACACAGCAGAGGTGAAGGCAGAGTGATTTCAGCAAGCAGCAATTTATCGCATCTCAACAGGAATGCGTTACATGGGGCAACTGCCCTAAACTATAGCCACCTAAGCCACCCCCAGCCCCCATGTGATTGGTGAGTTCAAATGGCCTCCAGGCTCCCGGTTGGCTGGCTGCCCTCAGAGGCCAATCCGCAGGCAGGTTTCCAGGATCCTGCCTGCCTTTGTTCTGGGGCTTCAAGCTCCAACCAGGTGGCCTGCCCAGACAAGCCCAGACAAGTCTCCCCACTCTCCATCTAGGTGGCCTGCCAGACAAGTCTCCCTGCCAAGAAGCGACCCTGCTTAGCTTCCGAGCTCTGATGTGATCAGGCCTTTTGGGGCAGGAACGCACAGGAACGGAGTTCCGGCTGGCTCCCAAGTTGGCCACGCCCAGCAGGAACTCATTAGCATAATAGGCCACACCCAACAGCAGAAACTCATTAGGACTGGCTACATTAGGGGTGTGTGGCCTAACATGCAAAGGAGTTCCTGCTACAAAAAAAGGCCCTGGGTTTTGACAACAAACAAGGTAAACAGGATAACAAGCAAAAGGTGGGTGTGGCTGGATGACCACACTTCTGGCAACATGGGGGTGTGGCCTAATGTGCTAATGAGTGGTGTTGTCAGGGGTGTGGCCTAATATGCTAATGAGTTCCTGCTGTTGGGTGTGGCCTATTATGCTAACGAGTTCCTGCTGGGCTTTTTCTACAAAAAGAGCCCTGGATCAGGCTATACTATGCTGCCTTCCTCCTCATGTAGTCAATAGGGGTTTGTATTTTGATCTTTCTGTGCATCTTGGTTTAAGGACAAACCAGCAGAATATATAGAATTTGCCCCAGCAAGCCAACAATGCAACTAGTTTCTGACATACCATTTGGAGTTCATGGAGATGTCTTTGAAAGGCAGTCACATGAGCATCATGGAAGTGTCCAGATCACCCAAAGTGATGGTATCGCTTCACTCTGCGCTGGTTAGACCTCACCCAGAGTACTGTGCTCAGTTTTGGGCACCACAATTTAAGAAGGATATAAACAAGCTGGAATGCGTCCAGAGGAGGGCAACGAAGATGGTGTGGGGTCTGGAGACCAAGTCCCACGAGGAAAGGTTGAAGGAGCTGGGTATATTTAGTCCAGAGAGGAGACGACTGAGAGGTGATATGATAACCATCTTCAAGTACTTGAAGGGCTGTCATATAAAGGAGGGTGAGGAGTTGTTTTCTGCTGCCCGAGAAGGCTGGACCAGAACCAACGGGGTTGAAATTAAATCAAAAAAGTTTTTGGCTAAACATTAGGAAGAACTTCCTGGCAGTTAGTGGAAAAGGCTTCCTTGGGAGGTGGTGGGCTCTCCTTCTTTGGAGGTTTTTAAACAGAGGCTAGATGGCCATCTGACAGCCATACTGATTCTGTGAACTTAGGCAGATCATGAGAGGGAGGGCAGGAAGGGTTGCATCAGTGCTTAGTTCTCGTGGCCCTTTCTGACACACCCCGGGAAATGCCGATCGCCACTTTGGGGTCAGGAAGCCATTTTTCTCCAAGCCAGTTTGGCTGGGGATCCTGGAGTATTTTTGCCATCTTCTGGGCACGGAGCAGGGGTCACTGGATGTATGTGTGTGGGGAGAATATTAGCGAATTTCCTGCATTGTGCAGGGGGTTGGACTAGATGACCCTGGAAGTCACCTCCAGCTCTGTGATTACTCTCACAACAACCCTGTAGGGAAGGTTAGGCTGAGAGAGGGTGGCTGGCCGCAGGTCACCCAAAAGCTCCCAGGTAGAGTTGCCAGGTCCAATTTTTCTGCCGTTGGGGGTGGGAGGGCAGGGCGACATCACCGCGTGCGATATCGCAGGCACAGTGCTGTCACATGGGAATGACATCATCATACCAAGGACATTGCACAGCAATGCTCTAGCGTGTTGGCTAAAACTCTATGGTTACCATAGAGTTTTGACCAAAATGCTAGAGCGTTGCCGTGGAATATCCCCAGCGTGATGATGTCACTTCCATGTTCCTTCATTGTGCTGATTGTTAGATCGCAGCTAACAAAGATCCGGAGAGTGATTTCAGCAAAGTGAATCAGCTTTATTGAAGTACCGAACAAGCGCTTAAAGGCATTCATAACCAGAACAACTTAACATTAGGAGCTAGGCTCCTTTTAAACCTTCCCGGGCGAATGTAGCCATGCCTATTTACAAACATCAACCGATGCGGTTGTGTGGATAAGGACCAGTGAAAGTTCTTCCCGCTCAGGGAATTAGTCCTTCTCAGATTGGTCGCTTGTTGTAGAGCGACCAATAGCGTTCCTGCGTTTAGGAGCCTTCGTCTGGCTCAAGCTTAACATGGGAGGTGAATGAGGTGATTCATGTAAGCGATTTCCAATACATTACACTGATGATGTCAACATGCAATGTGCCTGTTCGGGGTTGGGGCTTCCCCTGCTAGCCAACTGGCTGGTGGAGGGCTGAACTTCAAAAACTGGAGGAACGGACACCCAGACCGGGGGTCTGGCAACCCTAATTCCAGGGCAGCGTGGGGATCTGAACCTGGTCCCTCAGCACTCTGCACAGTATACCGTGCTGGCTCTTCCCGTGAACAGATCAGAGACCCCCTGCTAATCTGGGTGGAATCTCCCGACTGCTAGGCCATGGGGACGCCCCGAACATCGTTTCGACATCTGCACATTTTTAAAGCTTGATCTACTACAGTGGAATTTTTAAGAGCAAAGAAATCAGAGTGCCTAATATCGTATCAAGCCAACTTCTGTAAATCAGTGTCTATGAATTTATAAACTGTTCATAGGCATAAGTGCCTTTCGAAGAGCTGTTTGTTATTATGTCAGAACTGGAATTGGGGGAGGGGAAACGCTTTCATTTGCTCACTGTCGTCCGCTGTGGAGTCACTTCTGACATCATTGGAGTGAACGAAAAAATGTAAACATAAATCAGCAGACTCTCAAGTAAAGCTTCAAGAAAGGGATCTATTTCTTTGTTGAATTCTCTGAGTGGGAAGAGGTGGCTGATGGTCCCATCTCAGTTTCCTATTTCATATCTCTCTGTGAGTCTGAAAGGGGGGAGAGAGAGGACCCCCACCCACCCCCACAGAAGGAGCAATGCCTTCTTGGAAATCAGGAGACCTTTTATTAGGGTTGCCAACTTATGAATTCTCTGAGTGGGAAGAGGTGGCTGACGGCCCCATCTCAGTTACCTATTCCACATCTCTCTGTGAGTCTGAAAGGGGAGAGAGAGAGGACCCCCACCCACCCCACAGAAGGAGGAATGCCTTCTTGGAAATTGGGAGACCTTTTATTAGGGTTGCCAATTTACAGGTGAGGTCTGGAGATGACCCAGAATTACAACCAATCTCCAGACTACAGAGAAGAAGAAGAGAAGGAGGAGGAGGAGATTGGATTTATACCCTGCCCTTCACTTGGAGTCTCAGAGCAGCTTACAAACTCCTTTCCCTTCCCCTCCCCCCAACAGACACCCTGTGAGGGAGGCGGGGCTGAGAGAGCTCTTTCCAGAACTGTCCTTGAGAGAACAGCTCTGACAGAACTATGGCTTGCCCAAGGTCATCCAGCAGCTGCAAGTGGAGGAGTGGGGAATCAAACCCGGTTCTCCCTGATTAGAGTCTGCACACTTAACCACTACACCAAACAGTTCCCCTGGAGAAAATGGCTGCTTTGGAGGGTGGACTCTGTGGCAATGAACCCCACTGAGGTTCCGCCCCCTTCCCAAACCCCAGCTCCCCTCCCAAATCTCCAGGGATTTCCCAACCTGGAGTTCGCAACCGCACCTTTTATGAGCACGGGCAAGGTTTTTTACAAATTACAATAATAAGATATAGAGCAGAAAAGACAAGAACAAAACATAATTTTCTATATGGTAATTTAGCACTTATATAATGACTCGTTAATTATATCTAAGTTAAGGATATTAAATATAATAAGCATAAAAAGCTCTCCAGTTATTTTCAAACTTGTTTATCAGCCTCTTATTTATATATATTGTCAATTTGCCAAAACAGCATATTCTTGCATCTTCTCTTTCCAGTTCTCAAGATCTGGGCAAATCTCAGCTTTCTATTGGTTGCAAATATTACTCATGCCGCAGTTAACAGATATCTAAACAATTCATGTACTATTCTATCTATAGTCATAAGTAGAATTCCCAATAACATTGTCTCAGTTAACATGGCAAAGTTGATTTTTTTTTTGTTTTGCATTTTGGAATGTATTTCTTTCCAATATATACTAGCCTTTTTACAAGACCACCACATATGGTAGAATGTGCCATCAGTCCCTTTACATTTCCAACATAGTCCTTTATCATTTTTATCCATCTTTTCTATATCTTTTGGGGTAACAGACAATCAAAAGAACATCTTATACCAATTTCCTCCAAGACATTGACTTGCTGTAAATTTTATGTCCTTAGTCCATAAATTTCCCCATTGTTAGAATACGATCTCTTTATCAAAATTCTTCGACCATTTCACCATACATGTCTTGCTGGTTCAGTTTCTGTATCATAGTGAAGTAAAAGTTTGTAAATATGACCTTGAAGGTGATCTTTTTTAATCTAAAATTCTCTTTTCAAATTCAGTCAACTCTTTCAGATTATTTCTTTCTGTTTGCAACGTTTTTAAAAATCTCGACGCAAGTTGAATGTATGTTAGCCATTTTATCTCTTTCATCATTTGATTTTCTGCCAGGGTTTAATTTTTCCTTGTGAGTCAATCGTATCTTGATATGTTATAAAGTCGTTATCTTTCCTCACAGGTTTATCATAATAAGCATCTAGTGGTGACATTAAAGGTGGTGTTAGCGGGCTGAGTCTTATAAGAAGTGACCACCAATTTTTCAGTAGACTATCTCTGATTACATGACTATTACATTTTGTTGCTTTTTTAGGGTTGTGTAAGTACCCTTAGTGGAGCTGCGGTGGCTCAAGTGGTTAAGACGCTGAACTTCAGGCTGTGGAAGTCAGCAGTTTGAGACCTGAGTTGCCGCATGACAGAGTGAGCTCCCGTCTCTAGTTCCAGCTCCTGCCAACCTAGCAGTTCGAAAGCAAGAAATTGCAAGTAGATAAATAGGGACCACTTCGGTGGGAAGGTAACAGCATTCCGTGAACCTTGGTGTTTAGTCATGCCGGCCACATGACCACGGAAACGTCTTCGGACAGCACTGGCTCTTCGGCTTTGAAACGGAGATGAGCACCACAACCCTAGATTCGGACTCGACTGGCTTTCGAGCAAGGGAACCTTTACCTTTACTTTAAGTACCCTTGAAGGGGCCGCGGTGGCTAAGAGGTTAAGATGCTGAGCTGCAGACCAGAAGATCGCAGTTCAAGACCCAAGAGCCTCGTGATGGAGTGAGCTTCCGTCTCTGGCCCCAGCTCCTGCCAACCTAGCCGTTCGAAAGCAAGAAATTGCAAGTAGATAAATAGGTGGGAAGGTAACAGTGTTCCATGCACCGCGGCGTTTAGTCATGCTGGCCACATGACCACGGAGAAGTCTTTGGACAATGCTGGCTCTTTGGCTTGGAAACGGAGATGGGCACCACCCCCTAGAGTCGGATTCTGCTAGCTTTCGAGCAAGGGAGACCTAAAATACCCTTGAAAAGTCCCCCAGTCGTAGTAATCCCCCCCCCCCGTGTACAGGAATTGTCCGTGTGCTCATGTAGCCCAGTGGCATTTCTTTTTTCTTCGATGTGTGATCCAAGCTAATGAGGAGTTGAAGAACAAGGCCACATGACCACGGAGAAGTCTTTGGACAATGCTGGCTCTTTGGCTTGGAAACGGAGATGAGCACCACCCCCTAGAGTCGCATTCTGCTAGCTTTCGAGCAAGGGAAACCTAAAATGCCCTTGAAAAGTCCCCCAGTCGTAGTAATTCCCCCCCCACCCGTGTACAGGAATTGTCTGTGTGCTCATATAGCCCAGTGGCATTTCTTTTTTCTTTGATGTGTGATCCAAGCTAATGAGGAGTTGAAGAACAAGAGAAGAAGAAAAAGAAGAAGCAGAAGAAGAGATTGGATTTATACCCTGCCCTTCACTGGGAGTCTCAGAGCGGCTTACAAACTCCTTTCCCTTCCCCTCCCCACAACAGACACCCTGTGAGGTGGGTGGGGCTGAGAGAGCTCTGACACAAACTGCTCTTTTTCAAGGACAGCTGTGCCAGAGCTTGTGACTGACCCAAGGTCACATCAGCAGGTGCAAGTGGAGGAGTGGGGAATCAAACCCGGTTCTCCCAGATTAGAGTCCGCGCACTTAACCACTACACCAAACTGATGTAGGTTTTATAACCCACTTTTCTCTACCCAAAGGAGTCTCAAAGCAGCTTACAAAGTCATTCCCTTCCTCTCTCGACAGCAGCTACCTTGTGAGGTAGGTGGGGCCGAGAGGGTTCTGAAAGGGTGTGGTGGAAGCCAACAGGAGTGGGGTGGGGAATGGGACCCCTAGCAAGACATGCCCTAGGCAATTAGAACTCTTCCTCTGTAGGCACTGGGGATGGAAAAGGGCATCATAGCTCAGCATAGTTGGGCATCGGCCGGGCCCCACAGATTTGTAGAGGACGGCGCTATCGACTGGCACTGCCCCCCAAATCACCCATTAACTTTTCCATCTTAATTTTGTATGTGTCAGTTCTCGCACACGGTCTTGTACTGCCAGGGGTCATGGTGTGGTGGAAGCCAACAGGAGTGGGGTGGGGAACGGGACCCCTAGCAAGACATGCCCTAGGCAATTAGAACTCTTCCTCTGTAGGCACTGGGGATGGAAAAGGGCCTCATAGCTCAGCATAGTTGGGCATCGGCCGGGGCCCACAGATTTGTAGAGGACGGCGCTATCAACTGGCACTCCCCCTAAATCACCCATTAACTTTTCTATCTTAATTTTGTATGTGTCAATGCTCGCACACGGTCTTGTACTGCCAGGGGTCATTGCGTAGAAAAAGAGGTGCCGGAGCTGACGGAGGGCTGCTGGGAGCAGGGGGTGGGGCTTGTTGCATGTGCCTGCCCCCTGGGCTCTTTACTGCCGGAGCTCTGCTCCTGTGCGCTCCTGCAGGAAATGACCCCTGTTTACTGCTATATGGGGGGTGGCTGGTCATGGGGCGGCTGCTGCACTGACCCGTGCAGTCAGGCCCGTAGCCAGGATTTTGTGGTTTGTGAGGCAAATTTTCTTCTGGTGGGCTGAAGTTCTCAGTGCGGAAAGAAAAGCCCTTTAGCCAATAGAGAGCTCTTACCAGGAGAGATCTCTAAACTGCAAGCTGTCGACCCCTTTAGATGGCAGTTCTCAGCTGCTGCAAGTTTATCACTTCTGCCAGCCTAAGTAACAGTTCTGATAACAAGCCAGCAGGTATCAGTTCTGATAACAAGCTTTCTATAGTCAAGAAACCTAACACTAAGGCAGAAAACCTCTCTTAAAGGTGACCAGTTTTTTGACACAGAGTTCGAAGGTATCCTAGAGGTCACCCACTCCAACCCCCTTGCTCAGTGCAGAAATTAGTCAACTACGGCACCCCACTCTGCTTAAAGGAGCACACGCCTTTTTAAAATGATTGAAAAAAGCACTTACAGGAGAAATTCTTGTGGGGCTATGCCTTTAAGGAAGGGGGCGGGGCCCCAAAAGCCCCACTGTAGCTACAGCCCTGCATGCAGTAAGAACAGGGGCCCACCACAGATCTCTTTCCCAGATCTCACACTAAGCTGGAGCCACGGACAACTCATAAAAGTACTCCCACAGTGCAATCCGACAAATGCTTTCCTGGGAGTAAGCTCCCTTGAAAAGACCTGAGGAGGATTCTGAGGAGACCTGCTTAGGATTGTTTCCTCAGCCTCTTCCCTAGATCATTTTAGTGTTCCTATATACATGTACCCTGTTTTGTGTCCCTATCAATGTTCCCTCTAAGCTGTGGAGTCTTGTGAGTAAAAATTCTACTTTGTGAGCTACTGGCATTAAAGTCGTGAGACGTGGCTACTGCATAAAATAGTTTGCTCTGGAGCCAAGACAAAAATGTGTGAGCTGAAGGCTAAAAAACTGTGAGCTAGCTCACACTAACTCAGTTTAGAGGGAACACTGGTCCCTATACATATCCTTTCCCCCTGTGATCATTCTACCCCCCTAGAGAAAAATATACTACAGCTAAAATTCTCCCTGTGACTGGAAGTGGAAGGGAGATATTAGCCAAAAAAATCCAGGGCCAGCTCAACTGAAGATAGCTTCTCCTAGGATCTCAAAGAGTCTCCCTGCCAAACAGGGCAGGAAGCCGGACTTCGGTCCAGGTACAGTGGGAGGGCTTGTCAAACAAGATGCTGAGTTGTCTTTGGCCAAGAACACTTGATGATGCGTTTTTCATTGCCGGGCTGGAAAAGTCTCAAAGGCTGCTGGCGGGCGTTATCTCGTGGGCAAGAGAGCGGCTGCAACGAGTGAGATGCAGTCGCAGGAGATCGGTCGACGTGCAGATAATCAACGCGGACCCCTGGGTACGATAAATGTTGTCACCCGGTCCTGCGGAAACAGGCACAATCCTGACTTAATTCTTCTTAAAAATCAAAGGGAAATGGTGTCCAGAAGTTCAAAGCATCCGAGACAAGCTCTAACCACATGACAGGCCCAGAGGGAAATCTTAAGCCACCCACACAACTGCTGGAGGAGATGTGCCAAGACGCTCGATCCTCCAGGCAAGGAAAAACAGCTCCCATCTGGATCCTGTGTTTTGAAGCCCAGTTCTAAAGGAAGAGGAGAAGGAGGAGTGGGAAACGGGCTCTCCACAGACCAGATTTTCATCTTGATTTGAAGCACAAGAGGAAGGAGTTTATTATTATAATAGTAATAAGTCATTTCTCTTTACAAATGCAACACAGTCTCCGGTGACTTGGCAGATCAGCCCGGGAGGAGAATTTAGGGTCCGTTCCTACCGGTGTTTCCATTGAAAGGGAGCCCAGAGCCCTTTCTTATTTTAAAAACAAACAGATAAGGGCTCCCCATTTATCCAAATCCATAATGGAATAAAGGAGATATTTTACTGGCTTCTCAAAAGGAAAGAGGATCCCATGTTTGGTAGGACAGGAGATGATGAATCTCCGTTCCTAGTCTCGTGAAGAGGGCAAAGGTCTGGTTGTGTTCCCAGACTTGTCGCTAATCTTTCACAACGTACTATAGAATTTTTGTGTGTTTTCATTCTTTACATCCATAAAAGGGGTGATGTCATCTGTAGCACATAAGACGTTTTTATCCTGCCCTTCCTAGACAAAGGCATCCACGATCCTCCGACCCACCATTTTCTTCCCACAATGAACTTGTCAGTGGAACAGTCTTCCTCGGGAGGTGGTGGGCTCTCTCCTTCTTTGGAGGTTTTTAAGCAGAGGCTAGATGGCCGTCTGACAGCCATGCTGATCCTGTGAACTTGGGCAGATCATGAGAAGGGAGGGCAGGAAGGGTCACACCAGTGCTTAGTTCCCGTGGCCCTTTCTGACACGCCCAGGGAAATGCTGATCGCCACTTTGGGATCAGGAAGCAATTGTTCTACAGGCCAGTTTGGCCGGGGATACTGGAGGTTTTTTGCCATCTTCTGGGCATGGAGCAGGGGTCACTGGCGGTGTGTGAGGGGGAGGTATTTGTGAAATTCCTGCATTGTGCAGAGGAGGTGGCGGTGGCTACAAGCATGGACAGCTTCAAGAGGGAATTAGATAAACACAGGGGTCATTTCCTGCAGGAGCGCACAGGAGCGGAGCTCCGGCAGTAAAGAGCCCAGGGGTCGGGCACATGCAACAAGCCCCACCCCCTGCTCCCAGCAGCCCTCAGTCAGAGCAAGAAGCAGCCAGGTAAGTTGCAGAGCTCCCCCCGGCCCCCCGGTCCAAAAAAGTCCAGTGGCCCCTTTAAGACCAGGTTTTATTCAGGTACAAGCTCTGCCCATCCCCCCCCCCCAATAGCTAGCAATCCAAAACAGTCCAGTGGAGCCTGGGCGGTGGGTGTTGCCTTCTGACACACTTCCGGTGATGTCAGGGGGTGTGGCATATGCAAATAAGTTATGCTAATGAGCTCCTGCACCTCTTTTTCTACGAAATGACCCCTGGATATTTCCGAAAGACTTTGATAAAGCAGATAGGTATTTGATAGTTCATATGTCGACAGCTGCAAGGATAGTATATGCCAGATATTGAAAAATAATGGAAATACCAATGAAGCAAGAGTATGTGAACAAGCTATTTGAAACGGCGGAAAATGACAAACTGACACTTGAGATGAGAGCCGGCACAGAATGGACTTTTCAAAAAACTTGGAAGAGATTCTATGATTGGTATAATGTAAACGCAACTGATATATAAATGTAGTAATTTGAGAACGCAGTAAAGTTAAGCTTAGTAAAATAGATAATGAATTTAGAAATTTAATAAGCAGAAGGAGTGATAAAAGTCTCTTGTTATATGTTCTATGTTGTTGTTGGTAGTTGTGTGTTGTTTGTATGTATGTCTGTAGTGTATAATGAAAAAATAATAATAAAAATGTACCCCCGGGTACTTAAAAAAACAACAACATTTTGTAACATCTCCCTGATGAACCCAAAATCTTCCACAATCTTTTGTGTCATTTTGATTGTCCCAAATAAAAAGGTATTACATGTGGGGGGGGAAAGATAAACATATGGAGCAGAGGTCCATCAGTGCCTATTAGCCACAAGGTATAGATAGGAACTCTCAGGCCGGGGCAAGTAATGCTCTGTATTCTTGGTGCTTGGGGGGAGCAACAGTGGGAGGGGCTTGTAGTGTCCTGGCCCCACTGGTGGACCTCCTGATGGCACCTGGTATTTTTGGCCACTGTGTGACAGAGTGTTGGACTGGATGGGCCATTGGCCTGATCCAACCTTGGCTTCTCTTACGTTCTTACGCTGGACTAGATGGCCCTGGAGGTCCCTTCCAACTCTATGATTTTATGAATCTACGAGTGGCCCAAGGTCACCCAGTGAGCTTCTTGGCTGGAGGTCTCCGGTCCTAGTTCTCCCGTCCCTCGAACTCCGGGTCCTCAACACAGCGCCTGTGGGAACTGGGGTGCCTTCTGACACCTTTCCTGATGCCTGCCAAGTAATTTTATAAAGTGGGTGGGGCCAGGTGAGGCTCTTGCCCCCCAAGGCTTCTGATGGCCATTGGAAGTTTGGTCGGCTGTGTAGATTTTTTTTAAAAAATGCATTGCTTTGGCAGCAGCTGCCATCCAGCACGAGGATCTTCACTGGATAACTGTAGGTAAGCCGTGGCCACCATTTTGCGGCTGCGCCCACCACACTGTGTCAGAACGCCAAAGGTGCCCACGGGCTCCAAAAGGTTGGGTACCCCTGCTCTAACTGCTATACCACGCTAGATACATGCCATTTCTACTAGCCTCTTTCATGGTTTGATCTGAGGAGGTTTATGTGGGACCCAGACAAACAGAAATGACTAACTAAGGAAGAAGAAGAAGAGGAGGAGGAGGAGGAGATTGGATTTATACCCCGCCCTTCACTACCCTAAGGAGTCTCAGAGTGGTTTACAATCTCCTTTCTCTTCCCCTTCCCACAACAGACAGCTTGTGAGGTAGGTGGGTCTGAGAGAGCTCGTTCGAGAATTGCCCTTGAGAGAACAACTGTGAAATAACTTGTGACTTACCCAAGTTCTCACCAGCAGCTGCATGTGGAGGAGTGGGGATATCAAATCCGGTTCTCCCAGATGAGGGTCCGCGCTCCTAACCACTAAACCAAACCGGCTCTTGACAGGTTTGAGATTCCATTATCACCTGCAGTGATCTAAGTTTCTGC
Organism: Gekko japonicus; assembly: GCF_001447785.1. Classification (NCBI taxonomy): domain Eukaryota; kingdom Metazoa; phylum Chordata; class Lepidosauria; order Squamata; family Gekkonidae; genus Gekko; species Gekko japonicus. The sequence continues at coordinate 11,236 of NW_015169857.1, read as the reverse complement.
AAGAAGATATTCATAATTTTGTGCCTGCGGTACTAGAACTATCTTTTGTAAGGATTTATAATGTTTGACTCAATTTTTTTTTAATATTGGTGAAGGGGCCGTGGAAGAGGGGCCGTGGCTCAGTGGTAGAGCATCTGCTTGGCATGCAGGAGGTCCCAGGTTCAATCCCCTGGCATCTCTAGTTTAAAGGACCAGGCAGTAGGTGATGGGAAAGACCTTCAACCTGAGGCCCTGAAGAGCTGCCGCCTATCTGAGTAGATGATACTGACCTTGATAGACTAAGGGCCAGTGTTCCCTCTAAGCTGAGATAGTGTGAGCTAGCTCACAGTTTTTTAGCCTCTGGCTCACACATTTTTGTCTTAGCTCAGGAAGGACGGCTCCAGAGCAAACTAATTGATGCAGCAGCCAAATCGCTCGCTTACAGCTTTAATACCGGTAGCTCACCAAGTAGAATTTTTGCTCATGAGACTCCACAGCTTAGAGGGAACATTGCTAAGGGCCTGATTCAGTATAAGGCGACTCCGTGTATGGAATGTTCATTTGCATCTATTTCACTAGAAAGATTCAATGCACTACCATCAGCAATCTTGCATGGGAGATATAATAATATAGCACATACGGCTAGACTTTGCCATTGTAACTTTGGATGCATCGAGACCGTTTCACATATCTGTTTGCACTGCCAATTTTATGTAGATATACGTTTTAGATACTTAAACCCTATTTTAGCCAACATGACGGACCTTCCTGATGCTTTAAAAGTGCACCGTCTTCTGAATGACTCCGCTACTGAAATATCAGTGAAGGCAGACAAGTTTTTACAATCAGCGATAAAGCTACCTCAGGAAAAGCTATCAAAATGAGCAACACTTTGTAACAAATTATTTTAGGTAACATTATGCAATATTATGTAGTTTGCAAAATAGTTTTATATGTATGGTTTTATATGTATATTTTCTTATAGTAATCCTCTTTTAAGGTATTGTTTTATGCCAATAAAGGCTAACTGACTGACTGACTGACTCCGTGTATGTTCAATTGTGAGCTTATTTGGAAAAATGGAAATTAAAAAGATGCAGAAAAAATGAGGGAAGGAGCAAGTAGCTGGGCAGGTGAACAGCATTCAGCAACTGAGATTACACAAAAGTTATAGGCACCTTATTTGTGTCATGTGCAAATTTTTCAATCCCGGAACCACCTGGTTTCTACTTGCACTGATGTCTGGCAGGCTGGTGATCCAGCCCCAAGATTCTCCGAAGCCAGTTTGGTGCAGTGGTTAAGAGCGGTGGACTCTAATCTGGAGAAACAGGTTTGATTCCCCACTCCTCCTCCATATGAAGCCAGCTGGGTGGCCTTGGGCCAGTCGCAGCTCTTTCAGAGCTCTCTCAGCCCCACCTACCTCACAGGGTGCCTGCCATGGGGAGAGGAAGTGTTACAGGGCTCTTTTTGTAGAAAAAGCCCAGCAGGAACTCATTGGCATAATAGGCCACACCCAACAGCAGAAACTCATTAGCCTATTAGGCCACACCCCTGACAGCACAGCTCATTAGCATATTAGGCCACACCCCCATGTTATCAGAATTCTGGTCATCCAGCCACACCCACCTTTCGCTTCTTATTCTGTTTTCCTTGTCTGTTGTCAAAACCCAGGGCTTTTTTTGTAGTGGGAACTCCTTTGCATGTTAGGCCACACACCCCTATTGTAGCCAATCCTAATGAGTTTCTGCTGTTGGGTGTGGCCTATTATGCTAATGAGTTCCTGTCGGGCGTGGCCAACTTGGGAGCCAGCCGGAACTCCGTTCCTGTGCGTTCCTGCCCCAAAATAGCCCTGGTTAGGAAGGAGATTGTAGGCCACTCTGAGACTCTGAGTGAAGGGCGGGGTATAAATCCAACTTCTCCTCTTCCTCCTCCTCCTCCTCTTCCTCCCCCTCCTCCTCCTCCATATCTCTATTTGAGTGACAGGTTGTCCGGTCATAAGCAAAATTACATGGAAGTCAACGGGCTTAAAAGGGTGTGGCTCTGTCTAGGAGTCGCTATTAACATTTTTGTGTTGCAAAACTTGACTGTTTAAAGGAACATTCTTAGGAAATTTGTGTCATGCTTTTCAGAGCTATCTATGATGGTGGAACGTATAGTATCACACTCAATAGGTGTGCTCCATTATGGTAACTTCAAAGAACACCATCGTGGATATCCAAGTAAGTTACCTCAACGCAACTAGTAGAAAACAAGAAATACCTCCATGAAGGCAGGAATGAAGCATTCACCTTTTAAAGTCTTTTGTGTGCATCATAAACAATGTAAGGGCAACTGCTTTGCGAAAGCTATGTGGAAACATATTAGATTCAGATGTATTTTAAGAATCCTGCTTACGTGTGTGTCTCTCACACAAGCTCAGGATTTGTTAAAATGCATCATTTTTATCACCTGTACAAAAAATACAGATGAAGCTATGAGAGATTGAATTTAAAGATGCCAATTGATTGATTGATTGATTGACTGATTTAATTTGTTATCTCACACTCCCGGCCTAGGCAACAATTGTGCAAACCAGGCTGGTGCACTAGATACTGATGCCATGAAAAATAATAAGGCTTATAGACTTACTAAAAAAGGTAAAGGTAAAGGTTTCCCTTGCTCAAAAGCCAGTCGAGTCCAATTCTAGGGGGTGGTTCTCATCTCTGTTTCCAAGCCGAAGAGCCAGTGCTGTCCGAAGACTAAACGCCGATGACTAAATGCCGAGGCACACAGAATGCTGTTACCTTCCCACCAAAGTGGTACCTATTTATCTACTTGCTTTCCAACTGCTTGGTTGGCAGGAGCTGGAGCCAGAGACCGAGAGATCACTCTGTCAGGAGGCACTGAGGTCTCGAACTGCCGAACTACAGATCTTCCTGTCTGCAGCTCAACATCTGAACCACCGAGCCACCGCCGCCCCTCATAGACTTACTAGACTTATTTTAAAAATCCTATGCTGGTATTTAAGGAGCTGCGGTGGCTCAAGTGGTTAAGACGCTGAACTGCAGGCTGTGGAAGGTCGGTAGTTCAGCAGTTCAAGACCCGAGTGTGCCGCATGACGGAGTGAGCTCCCGTCTCTAGTTCTAGCTCCTGCCAACTTAGCCGTTCGAAAGCAAGAAATTGCAAGTAGATAAATAGGTACCACTTCGGTGGGAAGGTAACAGCGTTCCGTGTGCCTTGGTGTTTAGTCATGCCGGCCACATGACCATGGAAACATCTTCGGACAGCGCTGGCTCTTCGGCTTTGAAACGGAGATGAGCACCGCAACCCTAGAGTCAGATTCGACTGGCTTTCGAGCAAGGGAACCTTTACCTTTACCTTTATGCCGGTATTTGAGGCCTTAAATGACTGAGGATGGGGGCAGGGGAAGTACCTTTGCCAGTGGTCTTGGGAACCTGTTCTGAAACTGATCTGCAGGGAAACACTGAACTTCACAGGCTGTTTCTGCATCTAAAACTAAAGATCACTCCTCCCTCCTTTCAAAAGCCTTCCAACGGCTGTAATTGGGTTTTCATTCAGGAAAATAAAAAGTGCATGCTACTTCTGGAGACCTTGAAACAGGAAAATGTATTAATCTGTGTGGTTTTTCAGTCAGGAGTCTCCCCATAATAGGCACCTTGTGAGGTAGGTGGGGCTGAGATCGCTCGGAAAGAACTGTGACTGACCCAAAGTTCACCCAGCAGGCTTCAAGTGGGAGAGTGCGGAACGAACCTGGTTCTCCAGATCAGAGTCTTAACCACCACACCACACTGGCCGTCAGATTACAGATTGCGTGTAAACATGACAGACTACATTACTGACTGCGTGTAAAGTTGGCTATTATCCCAAATATTATCCCAAAATGGCTATTATCGGATTTACTTTCTCGTAAGGCTATTGAGCTGCGGTGGCTATTGAGCTCAAGTGGTTAAGACGCTGAACTGCAGGCTGTGGAAGGTCGGTAGTTCAGCAGTTCGAGACCCGAATGTGGCACCTTGGTGTTTAGTCCTGCCGGCCAAATGACCGCGGAAACGTCTTCGGACAGCGCTGGCTCTTCGGCTTTGAGACGGAGATGAGCCCCGCAACCCTAGAGTCGGATTCGACTAGCTTTCGAGCAAGGGAACCTTTATGGCTATTGATACACCAAAGTTTAAGCTCATTTCAGCTTTATTGGCGATAGCACGTTTGTGTATTGCAACAAACTAGGAGAAGGACAAACCTCCAGCTTTAACATTGTGGAAGGTTAAAAGTTGGGATCTTATGGTTCTGGAGAAAATATCTTTAATGGTTGACCATACAGATTCAGATTCTAAGTTATTTCGTTTTTTGAAAAAGTGGATGCCTCTTATTTCTTATTTTGAGGGAACGAAATGTCATAAAGGTGGGAGATCCCCTCCAAATATTGGTTCCTTTTTCATAGAATCATAGAGTTGGAAGGGACTTCCAGAGTCATCTAGTCCAACCCCCAGAACAAGGCAGGAAATTCACAAATACCTCCCCCCTACCTCCAGTGACCCCTGCTCTATGCCCAGAAGAGGGCAAAAAAACAACAACCCCCACCAGGATCCCTGGCCAAACTGGCCTCGAGAACAATTGCTTCCTGACTCCAAAGTGGCCATCAGCAATTTCCCTGGGTGTGTAAGACAGGGCCACGAGAACCAAGCACTGAGGCAACCCTTCCTGCCCTCCCTCTCGTGAACTGCCTGAGTTCACAGAATCCGCATTGCTGTCAGATGGCCATCTAGCCTCTGTTTGAAAACCTCCAAGGAAGGAGAGCCCGCCACCTCCCAAGGAAGCCTGTTTGACTGAGGAATCGCTCTGTCAGGAAGTTCTTCCTAATGTTTAGCTGAAAACTCTTTTGACTTAATTTCAACCCACTGGTTCTAGCCGAACCTTCTGGGGCAACAGAAAACAACTCTGCACCATCCTCTAGATGACAGCCCTTCAAGTACTTGAAGATGGTTATTGTGTCACCTTTCTGTTGTCTCCTCTACAGGCTAAACATACACAGCTCCTTCAACCTTTCCTCATAGAACCTGGCCTTCAACCTTTCCTCATAGGACTTGTATGATAGTTAAATCTATATGTCCTGTAATAGTGTATTGTATTTTATTTCCTTTAATAACTTTTTTTTTTAAAGGACACCACAAGTTGCGTAAAACTCTAACAACACTTCTTGTTATAAACTTAATATGGCCGTGTCTGGAACAGGAGCATGATGGGAGTTCTCTATACATCGCCATGTTCAGTTGGAAAGTGGTAGCTTACCTAAAGTTCTTCAACTCTGTGGCACCTTTCTGCCTGAACGTATGCTCAGTGTGTGGGTTCTATACACTGTGATGGTGACATGACCTCATATGTTCTATTGTAGATGTGGGGAACCAGCGGTGAGTTCTGTCTTCGTTTCCACACTTATCCTAATGAAGGGCTCAGCAACAGGAAACACTGAAGCTCTGTGGCTGGATCTCACATCTCTTTACATCCCCCTTAATAACAGCCACAGGGATGGCCAATTTGGTGAAGACCAGGGCTCTTTTTGTAGAAAAAGCACAGCAGGAACTCATTAGCATAATAGGCCACACCCAACAGCAGAAACTCATTAGCATATCAGGCCACACCCCTGACAGCACAGCTCATTGGCATATTAGGCCACACCCCCATGTTACCAGAAGTGTGGTTATCCAGCCACACCCACCTTTTGCTTCTTATTCTGTTTACCTTGTTTGTTGTCAAAACCCAGGGCCTTTTTTTGTTGCAGGAACTCCTTTGCATGTTAGGCCACACACCCCTAATGTAGCCAATCCTAATGAGTTTCTGCTGTTGGTTGTGGCCTATTATGCTAATGAGTTCCTGCTGGGCATGGCCAACTCGGGAGCCAGCCGGAACTCTGTTCCTGGGTGTTCCTGCCCAAAGATAGCCCTGCCGACGAGGGAAGCGGAGTTAACGCCCCCATTCTGTTTTCCCAGTGTAAATAAATCACTGTGGTGGTGTTGATAATGAAATATATGGATTCCAGCAAGTGTTCCTGTTTGGACCAAATAGCAGCTCTGTATGTTTGGCGGCGGGGGGACGGGGGACTTTAAGTGCAAAAATGTCCACGGAGAACAGGATTAATTCCCATCCCTATCTAAGGCTGCGATTACATGCGCCTTTAGATCTGACATAGGTGCGGAAGCCTGATTAATCTAGTGATCAGACAGCAACGTCTGGGAAGCGTCCCGCAGTCGTCAGCAACCCGTGCCGCTCCGCCGCAGAAGCAGAGTTAAAAGACATCGGGGAAAGTTCGGCTCTAACGGGTTCCAATGGGCCACGGACGGACTTCCCCCTGTCTGATTGCACAATCATGCTCTCATGCCATTGGAATGGTCTGATCAGGCCATCCCAGCTCGGTGCCATTCCCCCCCTCCACTCTTCACAGTATGCGCACCATCGCATACTCCATAGGGGCCCTCAGTGCGGAGGTGCGATTCCTCATTTATGCGCATGGAAACAAATGGCCAAAAAACTCCCGACTCACCTGCCGTTGCATCTGATCATACAGTGACGGGCTGACCTCACAACTGTGTATAAAATTCCCCTGGAGGAAATAGCCTCCCTTCCCCTCCGCTTCAACTGGCACGTGTGACCGCAGCCTTAATCAGTCCCTCAGCTCCTGTTTATGGGCACTGAAAGAGACCGGAAACGTGATCACAGATATCTAACGTCTTGTCTATTTGTGCCCACAGTGGAGTGTCAAAGGGAGCCACAAAAATGTACCCTTTTTTTACTACACTTTTGCACATGATATCCTAGTTACCACTCGACAGGGTAATACAGATGACGGAGCGACCTCCGGCTGCCTGAACTCACCCTGGGCCAGTTGCTCATTTGGGCTTGAAGAAGGTGTCATACCTGGAGTGCAGTGTCACGCAGAGCGCTAGTTTGGTGTAGTGGTTAGGAGCGTGGGTTCTAATCTGGGAGGACTGGGTTTGATTCCTCATTTCTCCACATGCAGCTGCCGGTGTGACATTGGGTCAGTCACAAGTTATTTCAGAGCTGTTCTCTCAGAGCTCTCTCAGCCCCACCTGCCTCACAGGGTGTCTGTTGTGTGGAGGGGAAGGGGAAGGGCATTGTAAGTCGCTCTGAGACTCCTTTGGGTAGTGAAGGGTGAGTATAAATCCAATCTCCTCCCCTTCCTCCTCCTCCTCCTTCTTCTGAACTGGGAGGAGCTTAGTGGTAGAGCATCTTCTTGGCATGCAGAAGGTCCCAGGTTTTGGGGTTTTTTTGGCCCCCCGTAGGGGATTTTTTAATTTGCATTTTCTAAAAACTGCAATGAAAATAGGGAAGGGATCTACATCTGTAGGTGAAAGGAAAGAAAACCCACTAAAAACCCAAGAGTTGGAGGTCATACACTGCTTATAAAAGTATTAGCTTAACAATATAAAAATTGCTTTTCTTAACATTGAGAGTGGTCAATCATCACCATCGATTGTGTTAACAAACCATCAAATCTGACTATATAAAGAGCATTCCAGGAGAATAGCTAGTTAACTTAAACACAAATTTCAGAGAACAGTGGCATCTCATTTTACAATTGGTTTTCCTTCCTTCATTTAAAGCCAATTAATAATTAAATTTCCCTCAGTAGGTGTAACACAGTCAACTTCTCTTCCCACACTGTAATCTTCTTTCTTCTTGAACACTTTCCCTTTGGCATTGTCTTGCTGGAACTGGAACTGATCATCTCAAAACAAAGTCCCTTTTTCTTTTTCTTTCTTTTTCTTTTAAGCCCCCAGAGGGGATTTTTTAATTGATTTTTTTTCACTACAAAAAACTACAACAGAAAAAAGGGAAGGGAAAACTACACATACAGGAGAAAGTAAAGTACCCACTACTATCTAAAAACCCAAGAGAGGAGATCCTCCAACTAG
>NW_015169857.1:0-2566 GCF_001447785.1 Gekko japonicus | reverse complement strand
CTCTGTTTAAAACAAAAAAACCCCCCCCCCCCCCAGATCGCTTGTTTAGAAAGCATAGCAAGGTGAAAAGGAGAGCAGCTTTTATGGCACGGACTGCCTGCCAAAGAGGAACGGGCTTGCAACAAACCAGCCCCGGCTCCTTGAAGCCTGACCCCAGGCCTAAAACTCTGTTGCCACCTTGTGGTACAGGCACCGATGCGGCTGTCTCCCCTCCCTTCTCAAAGCCGTGGATTGTGTTGATGCTTTGTGAGGATCCAGAAAAGGAACGGCTCCGCTGGGCAGGAAAAACAAAAGATGCGCCATCCGCTTCTGTGTGGAGTCCTAGAAAAGAGCAGGGGACCAGGAGCACCTTAAAGATGAACAAAATTTGTGGCAGGGGATGAGCTTTCATGAGTCACTGCTCACTTCCTCAGAGACCGCTAGAATGGGATAGATCAAGATGGGGAGCCCTGTTCGTCTGTCTGTAGCTGGAGAAGACTCTTGAGAGTCCCTTGGACTGCCAGGAGATCGAATCAGTCAGTCCTAAAAGGAATCCACCCTGACTGTTCCCTGGAAAGCCAGATACTGAAGCTGAAGCTCAAACACTTTGGCCACCCAATGAGAAGGGAGCCCTCACTGGAGAAGACCCTGATGCTGGGAAAGATTGAAGGTCAAAGAAGAAAGGGACGGCAAAGGATGAGATGGTTAGACAGTGTCATAGATGCAGTGAACGTGGGATTGAGCACACTCCGGAGGACGGCGGAGGACAGGAGGGCCTGGCGCGATGTGGTCCGCGGGGTCGCGAAGAGTCGGACTCGACTGTGCGACTGAACAACAACAACAAGCAGTAGAAAAGAGCAAGAGTCCTGTAGCTGTGGCAGGGTAGGAGCTTTCCTAGGGCACTGCTTACTTTTTCAGATACAGCTAGAATGTGATAGACCAAGGTGGGCAGTTGCATTAGTCTGTCTGTAGCAGCAGAAAAGAGCAAGAGTCCAGGAGCACCTTAAAGACTAAGAAAAATTGTGGCACATTATGAGCTTCCACGATGCTCTGGTCACTTCTTCAGATACAGCTAGAATGGGAGTCCATCCGTCCTTATATCTTGGAGAGTGGAGCTATTGTCATTTGCCTGCTATTGTCATTTGGCATCTGAAATCACTCCACTTCCCGAGATATAAGGACAGATGGGCTCACATTCCAGCTGTATCTGAAGAAGTGAGCAGTGACTCATGAAAGCTCCTCCCCTACCCAAACTTCATTAATCTTTAAGGTGCTACTGGACTCTTGCTTTTTTCTATTGCTACGGACAGAGCTGCGGTGGCTCAAGTGGTTAAGACGCTGAACTGCAGGCTGTGGAAGGTTGGTAGTTCAGCAGTTCGAGACCCGACTGCCGCATGACGGAGTGAGCTCCCATCTCTGGCCCCAGCTCCTGCCAACCTAGCAATTCGAAAGCAAGAAATGGCAAGTAGATAAATAGGTACCACTTCAGTGGGAAGGTAACAGCGTTCCGTGCGCCTCGGCGTCTAGTCATGCCGGCCACATGACGACAGAAACGTCTTTGGACAGCGCTGGCTCTTCGGCTTTGAAACAGAGATGAGCACCGCAACCCTAGAGTCGGATTCGACTGGCTTTCGAGCAAGGGAACCTTTACCTTTACCTTTTTACGGACAGATTAACACGGCGACCCATCTTGATCTATCTGTGTGGAGTCCTGTGTAACTCAGAAGCTGGCGTTTATCATAGAATCATAGAGTTGGAAGGGACCTCCAGGGTCATCTAGTCCAACCCCCTGCACAATGCAGGAAATTCACAAATCCCTCCCCCTCCACATCCCCAGTGACCTCTGTTCCATGCCCAGAAGATGAAAAAAACCCTCTAGGATCTCCAGCCAAACTGGCCTGGAGAAAAATGGCTTCCTGACCCCAAAGTGGTGATCGGCATTTCCCTGGGCATATAAGAAAGAGCCACAAGTACTAAGTGCTGAGGCAACCCTTCCTGCCCTCCCTCTCATGATATTTATCCAGTAAATGTTCTTACCAATCTGCCAACCTGGAGAATCTTGTTTTGGTGTCGTTCGGTGTAATGGTTAGGAGCGCAGACCCTAATCTGGGAGAACTGGGGTTGATTCCCCACTCTTCCACATACAGCTGCTGGTGTGACCTTGGGTCAGTTACAAGCTATTTCAGAACTGTTCTCTCAAGAGCAGTCCTCGAAAGAGCTCTCTCAGCCCCACCTTCCTCACAGGGTGTCTGTTGTGGGGAAGGGGAAGGCAAAGGAGATTGTAAACCACTGACACTCCTTTGGGTAGTGAAGGGCGGGGTATAAATCCAATCTCTCTCTTCTTCTCTTCTTGTCATCAAAGAGATGCAGCTGGTGCAGTAAAGTGGCAGATATATATTTGACTGCAGCTGCTGAGCAGTAGCTGAGCAGGGGAATGACCTGGTGTCCATACCAGCAGGTGTCCGGAGGTGGTGTCAGAAGTGGAGGATGCTGGGCCAGATCCATGTCAGTCTTCAAGGGTTAGCTGGGCACAGAGCAGGCAGATCATGAGAGGGGGGTAGGGTTGGCAAGTGTACTTACCCTTGCC
>NW_015169856.1:241922-283931 GCF_001447785.1 Gekko japonicus | reverse complement strand
CATTTCTGAAAGACTTAAAATTCATTTGTTAAAGGTGATTGACGAAGATCAAGCTGGTTATTAATAGTCCTCTCATAACTGCTTTATAAGCGTCCCATACTGTTTGTATCTGCATATCTTGAGTCAAATTTGTTTGAAAAAAAAGTTTAGTTTCTTTACTTATAGTATTTACAATTTCCTGCTGGTCCAACAAGTCCTCATTCAATCGCCATCTAGGTTTTCTTTTCCCTTCTCTGGATGTCCATAGTATTGGGTTGTGGTCTGAATTTACTTTCGGCATGATTTCCACTTTTTGTGTTTTTAACACTAAGTCACCAGTTGCCCAAATCATGTCTATCCTTGAAAAAGAATCATGTCTGTTTGAATAAAATGTTAAGTCTCTGGCCATAGGGTTCCATTTCCTCCACACACCTTCCAATTTCTCTTGCTTTACCAACTTAAAAAAAACTTTTGGTAACTTTCCTATCTTTTCATCTGACTTCTTCGTTTTTCTGTACATTTTGTCATTAATTGTACCATTAAAATCTCTTTTGTAGAAATAAGACCAAGTCTTTATATTTGCATCTTTTCCCCCTTATTTCAAATGGAATATCTTTTAAGACCTCTATCTCTTTGCCCTTAATTTTCAGGGTAATTCCATTAGCCGCTTTGAGAATTAGATCTCTCACACTTCTTCTGGAGAATCTCACCATCACTTCTCCCGGCAGATTATTTTTCCTTATAAATTCTGTATATGATCTAAAGACTGTATCAATATTGCTTTGTAAAGTCTCCGCTTTTATGTCTGCCATTTGCCCCAGGGCTTCACACATTATTTGTATGAGATTCTCTCCTTTTTCCTCAGGAATCCCCTGGAATCTTAGGGCATAGTTTGCCCTTTCCATTTGCCACTGTAGTAGTTGACACTCGTCTATTTGACACTTCTTCTCCATTGCCTGCATTTGTTTTTGTAGCCTTTTGGCATTGGTATCAACTTCTTTAAGTTCCTGCTCAGTTTGATCTATCTTTTTGACAGTCTCGTTAATTTGGGCTTGCTGTGTATCTAGTTTTCGATTTATTGCCGTCACCTGTTCCAGCAGAGGACGCAATGCTTCATTTAATATCTTTTGCAGGTCTGAAGTTGTGTCCTGTCTGGGCACAACACTCGCTGGACTGGCACTTCCGGCAGCCTTAGCTTTCGCTATCTTTTCTTTCTCCTCTTTCCTCGTTGGAGGCGCCATTTTTGAGGAATTGTTTACTTTTCAACAAAAGTTATTACAGTCTCTAAAGTTCTCCAATGCACTTCATAAATTCTTAAAAGTCCTTTATTTCGGTCTTTTTAGCTTCACAAGCCCCCCCCCCGCTTAAACAGTAAAGTTTGCTTATGTTTATCTTCTCGGAGGAGAGTCCCCTCCCCCCTTGCTTCCCACAGGGTGGCTTTTGACTTTTTTCGATGTTCTTGCTTTAACTTAACTCACAGTTCAATGGCAACACTTTTCAGTTCGCTTTAAGTACCAAATTGCTTGATCACCCGGCGCTTGATCCGGTGTGCGCTTCTAGTTCCATCAGGAAACTCCATAGCAGGACCATCGGGGCATGAATGGCCCCCCTCACCGGCATGGTCACCGGAGGGGAAGCCTTCTAGCGCCTCATGGCTTGGAGCCCATCTCAAGGACGCCATGGGGGATGTGGACGATCGCACCCCCTCCTTGCCACGGGTTCTGGCAATCGTCTCCCGGAGGTCCAGGAGAAAGCGACCGCCATGGTGAATGCCAAAACCGGAAGTCTAAAGCAGCTTTATTTATTGAAAAAGTTTTTATGCTGCCTCTCCACCCAATCAGGGTCCACAAGGCAGAGAACATAAAACATTTAAACAATTAAAATACAGTTAAAAATATAAAATTCAATTAATTCGTAGCAACCGTGACCAAGTCTGCTTCCTCCTAGAAGATCAAGGATGAAGCAGCAGCAGTGGCAGTCAGGAACATAAGTTCCAAAATAGGATAGCCCCCAGGTTTGTTTAGATGAAGGTGTGGGGGAATTCCTCCATCACAAACTTAAACAATCCCCAGGGTGGGGCTGGATGAGCTGTTGTAGCAGTCAGGAATGTATTTACATCTGTACAATGCAAGTTTAATAAAGCATGAATATACTACCAGAATGAAACTTTCTTCCAGTGTCTGGATGATCTGAGAACACATGAAGCTGCTTTATACCAAATCAGTCCCTTGGTCCATCAAAGTCAATACTGCCTACTCAGAATGGCAGCGGTTCTCCAGGGTCTTAGGCAGAAGTTTGTCACATCACTGGGGATTAAACCTGAGACCTTCAGCATGCCAAGCAGATGCTCTAACTCTGGGCCACTGTGCCTCCCCAATCTGCATGGCTGTTTGCACTCTCCTGTAAGAGACATTACGAAATGCCAGGAAACCAGCGAGAAACACAAATGTAGATTCAGCCAATAAGTGCATTGAAGCCTCACATTTGAAAATGCTCTCTTCAGTTCAGTAGTGACGGAGGATTCATGCTCTTACCACTCACGCAGGGCTTCCTTGTCCATCAAACCAATTTCTTCTTCCAGGAAAATGTGAACAAATGAACAGGCTTCCAGACTACAACAACGATTAATATTTAAGCACAGTAATTGCACACTTGTTATTCAGTTGCTGATCAGAAGCACCATTGTTCGCTTTGTGACAGTGTGCTTTGTTCAGGGGGAGGTGTTGCTGGGTAATGAGAACCATTAAAATTAATTAAGCAAGACATTGCAAGGCTTAGCAACACTGCTTGCCGAAGCAGTCACAGGGTTTACCAGGGGGAAAAAGGGTACGGGGTAATGAATCTCAGTGCTAGAAAAATACCTCTGAGGGACAATCTGTTTCCAGTGCTAAAAGCAAAGGTGAGCAAGGGCAAGTCAAGGGAGAAGAGTTCCACTGCGTTTCCCTTTGGCACTTCCAGGATGTACTAATTCAGCCGATTGTCACTTGAATGGACAGTGTTAAGGTACATAAGGATTTCACCATAGAGCAACTTCCCTATATTCACTCATAGAAAATCCTCACCAGTGTCAGCTTTCAATTTAATATCAGATGTTCAAGTTGTACACTACTGTGAAGCATACTGGTGTACTCTCGATTTGTGGGATTAGAGGTCTTTAACGTATTCTGTCTTGGAGATGGCAATGTCCTGTACATGTGCATTCTCCGTTGTGGCTCCCATCTTGTGGAGTAGATCAGGAAGAGCCCTATACTTCTCTCATTTCACAAAATGAGCAAAACAGAAATGTACAAGAGGGCATTTTTATAAAGGGATTAGAACTTTAGTACAATAGAACAGGTCAGGGTATCACTTATATAATGGAATAGGACTGGAGTCTGTTGCAATGTTTGTTGTATGTATTACCTTAATTTAACTGCATTGTCTTCTATCTTTGTAACCCACTTTCTGCGCTATGGTAGGGACAGGTGCCAACCTCCAGGTAGTGGCTGGCGGTCCTCCAGAATTACAGCTGATCTCCAGCTACCCTGGAGAAAATGGCTACTTTGGAGGGTATACTTTATAGTATTATACCCCATTGAGGTCACTTCCCAGGCTCCACCCCTTTAACTCCAGGTGTTTCCCTATCCAGAGCTGGCAATATTAGGCATGCCTTAGACAGTTTCGTGTTTGCATCGTTTTCTAATTCTGCAGGACTATCCTCCTGCATTGTTTACTGGATGTCTTGTGCTGTCTGACTGAATTTTTAATATCCCTCTTGAGTCCCAGTGAGAAAGCAGACTATAAATGAAGTTAATAAAAAATCTTTTCATTCGCTCTTGCTACTTTCCTCCTTTACCACGAATAAACACGAATTGTACATTCCTCCTTTACCACGAATAAACTGGAGTCTCGTTTTACCTGAAGGAAGAGCAAGTTTTTAGTCTAGCATAAACTTTCATGGACTAGAGCCTACTTCATCAGCTGCATGCGGTGGGCCCCCTCTAGGCAAACATATGCAAAGTTATGAAGAGAAATATGGTAAAAGGCCATATTCAAAGGGCTGAGAAACACAGGGAGCACAGGGTGAGATATAATCAGGGGTCATTTCCTGCAGGAGCGCACAGGGGCGGAGCTCCGGCAGTAAAGAGCCCAGGGGGCGGGCACATGCAACAAGCTCCACCCCCTGCTCCCAGCAGCCCTCAGTCAGAGCAAGAAGCAGCCAGGTAAGTTGCAGAGCCCCCCCCCCCCGGCCCCCCGGTCCAAAACAGTCCAGTGGAGCCTGAGCGGTGGGTGTTGCCTTCTGACACACTTCCGGTGATGTCAGGGGTGTGGCATATGCAAATAAGTTATGCTAATGAGCTCCTGCACCTCTTTTTCTACGAAATGACCCCTGGATATAATTATGTAGTATGAAAAATTAAATGCAATTTTGTAAAATTATTTTCTGGTAGATGCATAAATAAACACAGAAGAATACAGTACAGTTTTTCAAGATTTTTATCTTTGAGGAAAATTGACTGGGGAAAGGCTCTTCTGATTCTACTATAACTGCTTGAGAATGGAGGAATAAAACAAGTCGAAGTCACTTGATTTCTCCATTCAGAATGGCCATTTAGGATTAACACCTTAAAGGAATCTCTGGTATCCCAAATAATGGGGCTTGGATTTTGCCCTCAACTTTTTTGGGGGGGAAGGTCATCAGAGGGGGGGGGGAAATAACAGTGTTGACCTCCAAATGAAATCATGGTTTGGATAACAACAAGGGATTAAACAAAGTTCATTACAGCTAACAATGTCCTACTTGCTTGATTTAATGAAGGCAGCTGCTGGAAATAGGGGCAGCAATGGAGGGCATTGACTTCAAAACAAAGTGAGGCACGCTGAAGCCCTGAATGCTCCTTGATCCAGCTAAACTGTTTACCTGTGCTCTCCCTCACAGATGATTTCATTCCCAAAGAGATAACGATTGTGAGATTTCCACAATGCACAAAAGAAGCAGAAAAAATGTTTTGGCATATTGTAAACAACAACTCCCAGGAGTGAAGCAAGTGCACAAATAATTATGTCAGAAATACTTTAACCCTTGGTAACCACACGTGTTCTTTCATCTTTCTTACAGTCTGTAATAATAATAATCAATTAAAATAATACAGGCAGTAATAATCAGTATTGCCTGGGGAAATACAGCTGCGTGCTTTAAGTATAGTGCTTTAGCCTGGAAATGGAAGTGACAAATTCTAAGCCTTTTTGCTGTGCAATTAAGCTGCCCAGGGTCATAACTCAGTGGAGAAACATATGCCAAGCAATAGAGATCAGTTTACCCGAAGAAAATGGCTGCTTTGGAAGGTGGAATTCCATTGAAGCCCCTCCCCTCCCCAAACCCCACCCTCCTCAGGTGCCACCCCCAAAATCTCCTGGTTTTTCCCAACCTGGAGCTGGCAATCCTAGATCTTAGGGAGCGGGGCTAAGAAAGACCACTCTCATCTCTGCCTAAGACTTTGCAGAGTACGAAGCAGTTTGAGTAGACCACACTGCACAAAAGGGACCAATATTTTTTTTTGGGGGGAGGGAGTATTTAAACTGTAATCCTTATACATTCACTCTGCAATCCTTATATGGTAGCTCAAAATATTTGCGCAGATGGACCCTCAGATCCATTTTGCAACTCTTCTTTCCCTGTTATTCTTTGTATTGTCTTCAGAAATTTCTGCTTGATGTCTCCCAGAGATATCTTTAGCATTGTCTACAAAACTGAGGGGCCATTGTCATAATCCTCTCCACATCCAGCAACCAATGCTTCTGTGGCAACCTATGTAGAATTCCAGACATGGAGTATTCACAGGTTGTATGCTTAAAACTCAACATGTTTCTTTTGGGAAAATGCTTTTGGAGTTGAAGGCAAAATGTTGCTTTTGGGAAAATGAAGTGCTCACAGCCCCATGCAAAGAGTCAAGCTGTACTGAGAGGCATGCATGTGTTCAGACATCATGTGACTGTCTTAGCATATGGAATAGTCCACAGCTGAAAGTGGACAACAAACCCATGATCTCCAGATCTAGATTTTCTGAAATCTTTCAGCTTTTTTTTTCAATATTTACTATATTTCTGAGGAGCATTCTTCACATCTGCAATGGAACCCCAGCACATTAGAAAGGATTCTGGAGTGTTTGCATTTAGTTTAAATTCTTTGACCTTAACTCTACCCTGCATGAGTTCAGGGTGAAGACAACCAAATATTCTCAAAGACGGTGGATGTGATCTGAATTCACATTAAAGGCATTTATTTTCAGGGGACAGCCTACATCCAAACCACTTCCCCAACACTTGAGAATGTTTTTCAGTCTCCATCCTTAGTCACCCTTAGCTTTTCAGCCATCCAGCCATCCATGACCTAGAACAAAACCCAACAATCTTCTGCAGTTGTGGGAAGACTTTTCGAAACAGATGTCTTTCAGAGAAACCAGCAACCACTATTAATGTTGCTATGAAGAATCCCTCCATCTAGGGTAAGAGAGTCATCAGCTAGGTATGACCAAGGGCCAGGAGGTCAGATCAAATACACTGTTCTTCACTGTCCCACCCAAGCCACAGCAGGTAAGTGTCATGCTTCTAGCTCATTGTTTTGCCAGCTTTCTCAAAGCTACTTGACATCTGTTGTAGGAGAATGGAGGAAAATAATAAGAGAAAAAAGCAGTTCCTATGCATCCTCTCACATATTACTTCCAGTTCCCCCAGTCAGTTATGGAAAGAAAAGCAGGAAATCATCATTAGTCATTGGCAGGATGACTTTAGCCTATCACTGATCCAAAAAGTATTCCTGGGAAGACTCTAATATCCTCCAGATATTAGATATCCTCCTTCTCTGGGAAATTGCTCTTGCTAAGACAATGGTACTCCATTGTTAACATACATCACTCCTTTTCCATGGCACCCATTATTCAAGAAGCTTTGTAATCCCCAATGCACCTTTAAAGAATTCAGCTTTTCCCACAGAGACATTATTTTGTTTCCAAATCGAATAGAACCTTTTGCAATTTGTCTCACCTTAAAGAAGGGATGTCTTCACTTTAACAGCAGATTTCTTTTGTCTCCCATTAGATTTAAAAGACGGGGTGGGGGGGAAGAAAGACTGATCACAACTAATTGATCTGATGTACAGTGGAGGTGACTCTGAGCCCACCATAAAGTACCACTTTGCAGGGAGGGCAGGGTATAAATCTGATAATAAATAAATAAATACTGCTACTTTGATAAATAGGGCCATGGTGGCTCAAAGATTATGATGCTGAGCTGCAGGCTGGAAGGTCTGTAGTTTGGCAGTTTGAGACCCTAGTGTGGCATGATGGAGTGATTTGCCGTCTCTGGTCCCAGCTCCTGCCAACCTAGCAGTTTGAAAGCAAGAAATTGCAAGTAGATAAATAGGTACCGCTTCGGTGGGAAGGTAACAGCGTTCTGTGCGCCTTGGCGTTTAGTCATGCCAGCCACATGACCACGCAGAAGTCTTCGACAGCGCTGGCTCGTTGGCTTGGAAATGGAGATGAGCACCGCCCCCTAGAGTCGGATTCGACTGGCTTTCAAACAAGGGAAACCTTTACCTTTACTTACTTTGATAAATAGGGATTTTCTGCCACTATAAAGCTTTTCTCCTGGCATATGCAGGTTCTAGTCCATGAAAGCTTATGCTAGAATAAAAATATGTTCACTTTAAAGTGTTTCAGGACTTCTGTTTATTTTTGCTGCAACAGACCAACACTGCAACTCCTCTGGAATTATTAACCCTGCTTAGACCGATACGTTGCATCTGAAAAGAGACATAGCAATTTCAAACCCCACTGTAATTTCAAAAGGTGTGCAAACAGAGGCATTTTACCACTTCCTAGAGCAACCCTTCCTCCCACTGAGGCAGCTCTTCTTTCAACCACTTAAGTTGGATGAAGCCTCCATAGGCTAGAGGAAGTTCCTCCAGCCTCAGGTAGAATACATGCCAATATACAGATGCAGTAATGTATTTAAATATACACAAACAAAAAGCCCCACTGAAAAGAAATAAACAACAATTAAATACCTGAATAAAAATGCAATCAAAACAGGACAAGTTATCACCACTTGTTTCAAAACAGGACAAGGCAGAGGTATAAGGACATATAAGAAAGGTTTCTTGTTAGATCAGCCAGTCTGATACCCTGAGATGGCTGTATACCTTCTAGGCATATATTTAATAGGCACAGTACCTGTCTCTCTGCATATCCATTTTGAATGTTGAAAGGGATGCTGCAGGTTTTTATGGGCCCTTCCATCTTCACAGGTCAGTTGCGGTCCCTTTCACCCTTCCTCGTCATAAACCTATTTTTCCTTCCCATTATGGTTATCAACCTCAACATGGGGCCTGGAGTTCACTTGGAATTACTGATCTCCATACTACAGAGATCAGTTTTCCTGGAGAGAATGGCAGCTTCAGAGGGTGGATTCTATGACACTACATCCTGTTGCGCTCCCTCCCTAAAACCCCACTCTCCTCCAGGAATTCCCCAAGCCTGAGTCCCAGCTGTGTGAGTAGGTTTTAGAAACCAAAGTGTGCCTTTCTCACAGTTCTTTTAGCTCCCTCTGTCCTAGCAGGTGTAAAAGGAAAAAGAACCACTGCAATGGGAACTCTGAATCAACTGGGATGGGCACCTACATGAGTTAGCAGGGAAGGTTTTTCTTGCACTCTGCATCTCCCACTTGTCCCCAGCCACAGCCCTCGCTGGGAAAGTTGAGGATACACCTGGCCTCTCCAGTCGGGGTCTATCCCATCAACTTCATTGGGTGCCCACAACAGAAAGCCTTGAACTTCAATATTTGTATCATTATTATAGCTTTTATATATGTACTTATGTATTTATATCTAGGTTTGAGCAGCGGTGGCTCAAGTGGTTAAGAAGCTGAACTGCAGGCTGTGGAAGGTCGGTAGTTCAGCAGTTCAAGACCCGGGTCGCCTTGGTGTTTAGTCATGCCGGCCACATGACCACGGAAACGTCTTCGGACAGCGCTGGCTCTTCGGCTTTGAAACGGAGATGAGCACCGCAATCCTAGAGTTGGATTTGACTGGCTTTCGAGCAAGGGAACCTTTACCTTTACCTTTCTTCCTGTGGGGAGCCAAAACACCTTACAAAATCATTTTCCCTTTCTCCTTTTCCTGCTCACAACAAGCCTGTGAGTTAGGTTATACTCAAAGAGGACTAGCCTAATCATTCAGTGAACTTCCTTTCATGTCAAAGTGGCAATTCAAACCTGGGTCTCCCAGATTCTAGCACAACACTCGAACCACTACAATATATAGAAGAGTACTGACAATGATATTGGTATGTGGGTGGGGATTTTGTTATGAAACCTGTTCTGAGTGCAGGAAAGATAATTTCTACGAATAACCAACTGCATAACAATCCTATTTTCAGGCAGAGAACCCTGTTAGTCTGTAGTAGTAGAACAAAATTTGAGACTAGTAGCACCCTAAAGTGACTACAGAACGATGCAACTTGAACGTTGACAATGAAAACACTGAAATTGTTAAATATTTTCTATTCTTGGCTCTATCATCAACTAGAAGAAGACTGCAACCATGGAATCCGAAAGAGATTGAGATTAGGAAGGGCAGCCATGAAGGAGCTAGAAAAGATCTTTAAGGATGTGTCGCTAGCAACCAAGTATCAAATTAGTTCATACTATAGTATTCCCTATTACTGTGTATGGGTGTAAAAATTGGACATTGAAGAAAGTAGATTAATCTCCCCCCCCCTTTCTACCACAGAGTATATTTTACGGATTGCCCCCCCCCCTCAAAAACAGACCAGCCAATCGCTTTGCCCGAATCAGCTTTCGCGAGAGGGAGGGGCGGGGATAGAGAGGAGGAGAACCTACCGGTAGTCTGACAAAACCAAGACTTTCGCGCGCCTGTGCAGTATTGAGAATTGAGGCGAGCATGCGTGCTGTGATGGCTCCGAGACTTCTCCTCCTCCTCCTCCTCCCGCCCATCCTTCGCCGCGCGTGCGCATTGCGATTGGCTGCTTGGCCTCCACCTGTGAAGGTACCGTGTGTGCGAGGAGGAGGAGGAGGAGGAGGAGGAGGAGGCGCACGCGCGTCAAGCCATGAGGAGAAACTCCCGCCTTCAGTGACCGCCACTGCTGCCGCTATCGCAATGGCTCAGGCCGAGAAAATGGAGCTGGATCTGGAGCTGCCGCCGGCCGGGAGTGACGGGGGCGGCCTGAGGCGCTCCAATAGCGCCCCCCTCATCCACGGGCTCAGGTAAGGACCCGGCGATGGAGAGGGGGGGGGGAGGGATCTCAGACTTGTCTTTGGGTCTCTTCCATCTTCCCCTTCCTTTGCATGTATGAATTACATCGGGCATCCTGGTGTCTAGTTATGCCGAGGCTCATCGTGGTAATTGGTAGCAGCAGTGTGTCTGATGTTTGCTTTTATTAGGAGCAGCGATGGTTTATTAGTATAATATCAGTCTGTGTTAAGTCACACTGCCGTTACCAAGAATTTTGGTAGGCCACAGCCTTTCCAGTGCTCCTGACAATTTGGCTAACGTTGTAATTACCAGATGTGTTAATTCCTGATATCAGCATCAAAGTATTGCCTTTGTCTAGAGAACTGATATGTAATGTTGATGTTATTAGGAGTAATTTCTTAATGTTGTTCTTAATAAAATAACATGGTGGTTGTTAGTGTTATGCTAACACTGAAAAAAATGGGATTGACTCTCAAATAAATGCTTTTAGGATTACAGCCTTATTTCATGGCGGGAGTGAGATATGAAAGGGGGGGGTTCAGATTCACAGTTGAATTTCTATATGTCCTGTTATAGATGGGGTTCAGAGCAGTGTTCTGGCTCCTTAGTTCTTCTTGTCCAGGGGTACCCTTCTGAAAAGCCACCCAAAAGGGAAGAAAATTTTCTCCCTCTGGAAGAAAAGTACTACTTTACCACTTGTGGAGTGCAGTATGGCTGGATCTCAGCCTCCATCTTATTGTCATCAACATACATGGCATGATGAGGACTAGCGTGATGTAGTGTTTAGAATGTTGGACTAGGACCTGAGATGACTAGGTTCAGATCGCCTCTTTGTCAGAGAAGCTCACCGGGTGACTTTGGGCCCACCACAGCCTTTCAGCCTAAATTGTTGTGAGGATTGAGTGAAGGAGGGAAGGATAATATGGAAAGCCACTTTGTATCCCAATCAGAGAGAAAAGTGGGATATAAGTAAACTTTACAAATTCAGAAGGACAGGATCCTGCTCCAAGGAATTTATAATCCATATCTTGACACTGTGAAGATGGGGAGGGAAAGGATAGTGAATAATCTTGAAAAGATTTGTTTCTGTCTAGGTCCTTTTGGACAGGCTTTAGTAAACTAATGATGTGTGTATCACTAGGGCTTGTGTTAAGCACATGAATTATGGATCATCCCCTTCCCCACCAAAAAAACCCGTCTTATAGTTGTGAGACAGACTGGCCTTGGCCAAAGGCAGCTTTTCAATAGCACATTTTGGAAGAAGAGCTGTTTCATGTATTGTAAATGGAAGCCATTTTGGTATGTTATGAGATTTATGCATTCTAATAGTCCATTTATGCTTTTCATGACTTTGTGTCATTTTTTGTATGGAGTCATATGGTTTAATGGAGTGCAGAAAATGTTAGTACAATACCAAATTGCTTCAATAGGAATATAAGTGGTTGAATTTCTAGAGAGGTAACATTTGTTGTTTCTTTCAGTGATAATTCACAGGTTTTTCAGCCTTACGTCTTGAGAACCCGCAGGAACAGCACAACAGTTATGAACCGGCACAGCATGGTAAGAGCCCTTCAGAACAGAGACCAAATACTTGTGGTACTGATGAGCAAAGACCTTTAATGCCCTATACGTAAGGATGCAGAATGCTTGTGGAGGGTGGAGAGACTTGGGACAGTGTACAGGAGGGGGTGTTTGAGATGTGTCTGCAGCTAAAACCTTATTGTAGTTGTATCATTGTAGTTGGAGCTGGAAGTGAAAAGTGAGCAGGACTTTGATCACATGGAAATAATCTTTATCTTCTTGTGGATATATTGTACTAGTCAGGGGCTCGCCAAAGAAGTACTAATTGTTCACAGTTGTTTGTAGATAGGTGATCTGAGGATATGTAGGTAGGTCTCTGACTCTGATATAACTCAACTATTATTAATTTACTGCAGTAATTTTTAGAGTTTTTGTTAGAGTATACTAGGGTGTTGTAGAAACTTTAAAACTGCCTCTGAGCAAAATGTACCCACTGACAAGACACTGCTCAGTTCTTCTACATTGTAAATTGCCTCAGAACAGTGACTCATGCAGAGACAAAAAGTAAACTCTTCTGATAGTGGATATTATTTATTCAGTTTATACTTCTTGATCTGAAAGTAAACCTTCAATTTTAATTCAGAAAAAAATGTGCCTCAGCTATTACTTACAAGTCTCTAAGTAGTTTCCTAAATAAGGAAATAAGAGATCTTTTGTTCTGTGAATGGTTCACCAAAAACAAAGTAGGAAAGGTTGGGGGGGGGGGATCTGTACATTGTGACTTTTCAAAATTTCCTGAAGCTTAATCTCAGTCTAGTGTGTTTGGCTCTTTATTGACTGATCTTATTTGTGAGGCACAAAAAGAAGATTTGTTTTCTTGATGGCTTCCTAAAGTGATTGTAGAAGATGGAGCAGGGGTGGTAGTCTAGGTGCTGCTTGAGTAAAGTTAGCTTGGAAGAGAAAATAAAGGTGCTTTGTTCTTCAATATATTTCAGAGAAACATGGTATGTTCATTCTTATCAACACACTAAGCTTGCAGCAACTCCTGTTGGTAGTAGAACAGCTAAGCTAGTATAGTTCTCTGTATGCTATGAATTGCTGTTTCAATACCATCACTTAAGATATGAAACATTTATTTCTCCATCTATGACCTCCTTTCATCTTCACAGAAAAACATCTTGTTCTGTAAATTGCAGAGGAGTCTTTTTGCCACCAAGAGTTAAGTCTTGAGGAGGGCAAAAGGCAATATGTTACATAGCTCAGGAAAAGAAGTTCCACATCTGATGTTCAAATACATAGTTACCTGTCCAGTGCTGTTTAGCCAGTTTGGGTATCAGTGAGGGTATTGTTACAGTGGGTTGATATATACACAGTTATTCATTGTTGTTTGTAACACAATTAGGTAATAGTTTCTTTTGCATGATGGAAGCTTTCATACTTCTTTCAGGGAGAATGAATATTCCTTCAGTGCTATACAGATGAGGAATTCTCAGGGCCACCAGCCTTGGAGCAGAGGCTGAGTGTTAGTATACTTCTCCTACATTAAAATAGACAAGATGTAATTTGAATGCATGAATGGTCTACAGTCCCTGACAGGCAGAAGATACAGAGATTATAGTTCTTCCTATTATATAGCTGAAGCTTTTGTTCTCTGTTGAGTAACAGAAAGTGTTCATATGTACTGCAGTCAGAAGAGGCTGTGAATATGAATCATATTAGCAAAAGTTCATTTCAGTGAGTGGTTGGTTCTTAGTTCAAGGTCAGCTTTAAACAACATCTAGGAGATGGGGTTGTAACTTCTGAAATGTATGCTTTTCCCCCTCTTTTCAGCTGGTGTCATCATCTCCAATTCGTATCCCTAGCAGCCGGCTCCATCAAATCAGAAGGGTAAGTAACACTTCACTTCTTGGGGGTACCACCTTTTATCAATCTCATTTTTCCTATAACATGGCTGTTTGTTACTGCCTCAAATGTTCTTGGTATAATTATGGTCTTGGTGCCACAGTGATGAAAATTCCGAGCCCCACCTACCCAATAGTTCTAGAAGTTGCACATAGGCAAATTAACTTGTCTTAATGTATTCAGTGCAAATTCTGGGGTTCCTGGTTGCATGGTAGGAGAAGGGAGGTAGTAATACATTTGATTGTATCACTATCTGGAATGTTCTTCTTTACATTGTAAAGCTGAACTATATGGCCAGCAGCCCTGACCTGGATATCCCAGGCTAGCCTGATCTCAGAAGCTAAGCAGGGTCGACCCTGGCTAGTATTTGGATGGGAGACCGCCAAAGAATACCAGGATTGTGACACGGAGGCAGGCAATGGCAAACCACCTCTGAACGTCTCTTGAAAATCCTTTGGCATCACCACAAGACAGGTGTGACTTGACAGCAAAAAAAAAAGGTCAGCAGAAATTGGATGGTTTGTGGTTGTAGCACTTCAGAGTGCAGATGAAGGGCTGTGTGTTTGAATGCTTCCTCTGTAACCAGAAAATCCGTAGGGTGAAGACTGCTTCCGTACTGGTTTACTTTTGGACTGTAAGCTGTTCTTTATATGAGAAGCATTCAGATCTACAGTCTAAGATGGGATAGTACAACTGGTCCACACAGCTGGGCTGATTTGTACATGTTTGTTCTAGTTCTAAAGCATGGATTGTTATAGGAAGTAATATTTTGCTGGGGCGAAGATATTAATAGCTAAGAGGTGAATTCTTATATTTCTACAGGAAGAAGGAGTTGATTTGATGAACAGAGAAACAGCACATGAAAGGTAGGTATAACTACTGTGCCTTAAGAAAGTAGCCAGTGTTGTCATCTAGTAGCCACTGATGAACCTTTTTGTATTTTAGGGAAGTGCAAACAGCAATGCAGATAAGCCAGTCATGGGAGGAAAGCTTGAGCCTGGTAATCTCTTTAAAGATGTTTAATATTTTAATTTCACCCTTTCACTTGACCAGTGAACTTAAGTGGGGAAAAAAAGGAAATAGCTCAAGTGGGGAGTTCTTCAGGCTCCACTGATCAGCCATTCTGTTTTTCATCCAAATTTTGGGATTCAGTGTCCAGAGTTGCTGTGTATTATGGGACTGTAAACATGACACATTGTATTCCCAGAGTGACAACGATTTGGACAAATCTGAAAAATCTTCATCTCCAAAGAGGATAGATTTTATTCCTGTTTCTCCAGCACCTTCACCTACAAGGGGAATTGGAAAGGTATGCCTAAGAGTTCTCAGCAGATTGAAAGTTGCAAAATGATTTAAGAATGTTGAATGTTTTCTGGAAGAACTTTTTTGCCGTATCTTAATTTAACTATTCTCTGTCTGAGCTTGAGCTGTGTATTACAATAGGGATTATAAGAAATTTGCAAATTCTGTAATATCATGTGAAAAGTAACATAAAGGAAACAGAGGGATCTTTGGTGATGTGACAGCGTGATCCTACATATGTTTACTGAGGAGAAAATCTCACTGAGTTCAACAGAGTTGATTTCCCAAGTAAGTGTGCATAGGACTGCAGCCAAAAAGCTTTGCGGTTGTCACAGAGCCCATACCAGACACAGGAAGGGGATGTAAAGACTGACTGCCTTGGATATCATATAGTATGTAAGGGAGATGATAGCGTTTAATTTATCTTTTTTATTTATTTATTTATTTATCTTTGGATTTATATCCCGCCCTACCCCGAAGGCTTAAACACTTTCCCATATAAGAACTAAATGGGGGTTTAAACACTTTCCCATATAAGAACTAAATGATATAGGTAAGATAATGCTGTTAAGTAGTAGACCAAACTCTAGTTAGAGGTTTTGGAAGATTTCTTAGTATCTTCCACACAGGGACAAGGTTTTGTGGTGCAACATGAGACTAAGTTCAGGAGCAGTGGGGTTTTCATATGGTAGGTTTCCCCACAGTTTCCCTGCCCCAGTTCCCCTGGAAGTAGCTCCCCCTTTCTCCCCCACACCAGGCCAACAGGGCTTTTGCCGTTTTTTATTAAATCAGCACTAGGCTATCATTGTAATAGTATACTGCTGTTATGATAGGTGCAGCAGGTTCTCTGAATTACAAACTTTTTTCTTTTTTAAAGTAAATCTGTAGTTTCTTCTCTTGCAAACGTATGCCATTTTCCTTGTATTTCTGGAAAGGTGGGGGAAGAAACTTATTGTTTTTAAATGAAATCTGGGAATTGAAAGAACCTGCTGCACCTGTTGTTACAATGGTATATCAATAAAATGATACTCTAATGCTTATTTTTTTTAAAAATTAAAAAGCCCTGCGGAGAGCCCCCCATGATGGTGGAGGAAATGGCAGCTGCAGGGACAGGGTTAGGAAAAATGGCTGCTACGTGAGCCAGAAATTCCAAATTTTCCTACACACACACAGCAGCCATACCAGCTTTACTGCAACCTTTCCTGAAATTTGGGAGCAAAGCAGGTTTTAGAAAGGTAGAAGAAAAGCCAGGGAGGTGCATGAATTAGGGAAGCAAAAAAACAAAACAAAACGGCTTCCCGGAAGAACTGAACTTGGTGGAAGAACTGAACTTGGTGGAAGAACACAGTGGAAGACACCATTGTGACTACGATAACTGGCCTGTCTGTCAAAGGCCAAAGGGCTCAGGACCCAGAGGCTGGCAATGAAGCCACCTCTCTGAAAATGTCCAAGCCCCAATAGGAGTTGCCAGAAGTCGCCATGACTTTCAGTCACACGCAATCACACGCACACACAACAAAAACACTAAAAAAATTAAAAAGGCGCTCTGCTTGACTATTTCAAATTCTGTTGAACCTTTTTTAACATGCTGTGTTAGGATAATGAAATGAATGGACATGCTCTGTGGCACAAGTTTTTACCCTTGGACTATAACACTGCTTTGTTAAGTGAGATGGAAGAAAAATCAGATTTTGCTAGTTCATGTAAAACTTTGGATTTTTAGAGACTAAAGTGTTGAGTTCAAATGTCTTCAAAGACTGTGAATGTGGTTGTGTTTCCTAGCAATGCTTTTCACCATCCTTACAAATGTTCGTGAGTAGTAATGGATTGCCTCCAAGCCCCATTCCCAGTCCCACAAGGAGATTTTCAAAGTAAGTTGATATATCTTAAACTTAATAAGAAGCAGTTAGACTGCTGTAATGTGCACCGATATGTGGCCTGGGCAGGAGACCAAAGTTGATTCAGCATCAAAGGCTTCTTACGCACAAGCTGTTTCTATTTCATTTTCTGTTGTATGTGCATCTCAGTGAAGCTTGTGCAGATATTCTTGGTCTGTGCTCACAGTTGCAGGTCTTAAACATGTGGGCATGGCACACAAGTCCTCATGGCTTCAGAAGACTTTTAGAGACAGCCTAATAGGTTCAGGCATAGCTCCTAAGGCTTGTAATAGAGAAACGAAGGACAGTTGGGGATAAAATTCTCTGAAATAAAGGACATCAAACTTTCAATTAACAATGCACTGTGGAGAACTGTAGGTCTCTTATGTGCAGTGTTAGTCTCTCAAGGACTACATGTTGATGTCTGTTCCACAGAACTTTGAAAAATGCTGTTTTATGGATTATGAACATGCCGAGATAGAACTCATTTTCAACTTAATTTTGCACTCCCTAGAAAAGAAAACAGGAAGCATCTGAAAGTGTGTGGAGTCTGCGGAGTTCAGGGGACCTTCTAAATGTTGATGGCTCCAATGTGTTAGGGAGAAGAAATAATAGCTGCTTTTTAAGGATGTGAGAGCTTAGTACTGAGTATCTTTAAAAAGCTGTCGAAGTCACTGGTTTTGATGGAACTTCGTTCTATACTTTGATCGCAGTGGGTAAAGCAGATTTTTAAAATTTCCTGTATTTATAAAGGGATTTTCTACAGAAAACCTTGCAAATACAATAAGCAGTGACACCTTTGTTGACAGTTTGGCAGGTGCTGTAATGGTCTCTTGCAGCCACTAAATGCTGTTGGCTTGTAAAGCTAGAAGAAGAAAGCATGATGAAAAGTGGTGATTTGGCAGAGATAAAAACTGCCTACAGTGTCCCCCTGCAATGCAAACGTATAGGGTCAGGAAATAAAAGGCTGTCTTATTATGGCTTTGTTTCTTTGAAATGGACTCCTAATTAACAGGACAACTGCCTTCAAGTACCTATTGGATGTAAGTTGCAAACTGTGCAATATCCAATTCGAGTAGAGGCCTGAAGCTTCTCTTCTTTGGCATCTTTATCAAAGGTGTTTTAAAAAGCTAATGGTATTACTATAAAGTCCAAGACCATAGTATTGTCACACTTTTGAACAAGCAAATTAACAGCTTATTCCTAAATGTCAGAATGCATACTAGGCTAGACTCTGTATTGACATTCCCTCAATAATAATAATAACAACAACAACAATAAATAATAAATGCTTCCTTTTGGAGCTAGATTTGTTCTCTTTTGGGACTCTATAAAAGTCTAATGTGTTTTAAAAGTCCTATACAATAAAGTATTTCAAGTACATTCTTCGTTATGATTTTAGAAACTACATCATCAGAGTATACTAATTCAGTCTATTTTAGCAGGAGAAGCCAGAGTCCAATCAATTGCATCAGGCCCAGTGTTCTTGGCCCCATTAAAAGGAAAGGTATGTGTCAGAGATGCTTTAAAGTGAGTAGGTCTGCTTTCTAGATTGTGGAGCAGATGCTAGGCAGTGTCCGTCTCTTTACCATAGGATGTGATGATTGTGAGAGATGGTCAGGCTGGATCCAGTTAGTGTCAGTGTTCTTGATCCTTTTTGAAGGTGTACCTGCCATTGTTCCTTCTTGCTATAGGGTTCTTTAGATCCCTTCTTAATGCTTGTTGCTCAGCAGTGATGATGGGACTGTTAAAAAACGAAGAGCCCTTCTGGATCAAACCAAGGATCCATCTAGACCAGCATCCTGGTACTCACAGTGGTTGACCAGATGTGTCCAGGAAGCCCACAAGCAGGCTTGAACCCAACAGCCTTTTCTTGCCCTCCACATGCTGCCTCTAAGCATGAAGGTTTCATGCAACTTATCAGTAGCTATCATGATTTTGTGATTTTGTCTAAGCCTCTTTTAAAGACATCTGAGTTAGTATTTTGCTAATGTACTAAGGAGGGTAGATATTTTGCTGTTCTGGTAGATTTTAACTGTTTATTTTTTTATTTTTAAATCCTGAACGCATTTGTTTTTTGTCGCCTTGCAGCTGTTACTGCTTTGTTAGCCACCTTGATTTGGAAGAGGCACAGAAGAGTATAAACGTTATACATGATTAATCAAAATAAATTTGAGGTTTTTAAAAACGTTTTAAGTATTTTTACTGAATAAAAAGTCAAACTTTGTCTATCTGGTCATGTCCTTGTCAGGCTAATGTGAGAAAGTGGCATTTGCTCTCTGAGCCCAAATGGAGTCACAAATAACAGAAAAGAAACCCTGCCCTTCTCCAGATGAGGGCAAGGAGCCCTGCACTGTCCTGCTGGCTGACAGCACCCCATGCAGGCTTCACTAAACCAGCAGAATGGAAGGTCCTTGGCGAGGGGAGTCCAGTGCAGGCCAGACTGCACCACTTCAGGGACCTCTGCCTTAGGCATTAGGGCAGGCCCGGGCATGGGGCCAGCAACTGAGTCAAGGCGGGCTGGGGTCCCAGGTCAGTGGAAGAAGTGTGGACATCCATTCCCGGGGTGTGTGTGTGTGGAATGGAAGCTGCTGGGAAGGATGAGACTGAACTTGGTAGTGCCATATATAAGTGTATGGAGAGGGCATGGGGGCTGAGAGTGAGCATGCCGCTCTGGGGCACACCTCCCTGAGGAGGCCGACCATGGATCTGTGGGGGTGACCTGGGGAGCTCTGGGACGAGGGGGTGGGGCAGCTGCAGTTCCAATCTGGACATGGGTCTGTCTGGTTACATTAGCCACGTTGGTATGGCCATACTGTAGCTGCTGCTGAATACGGATGGCATACACAGCCTGCTGCAGAAAGCTGCTCTGCGGAGATTGAGCACTCAGCCTTGGCATTATGAAGGGTGATGTTACATTTGAAATTATACATTAGTGATCTTGGGCCAATCCCTCTTTCTCAGCCTAACCTACCACACAGGCTTGTTGCATGGATGAAATGGAAGGGGGAAGAACGATGTGTGCCACCTGTAGCTCTTTGGAGGAGGGGTGGGATGAAATGTGGCAGACCTGTTTTCTCACGCTTTTTTTCCTCTTGGGTGCTCCCAATTTACATACAACAAAAAAGCGGTTTATGTGGGATTCTTGAGCACAAGCTGATGTTAATCCTTACTATACCTTGATGCAAAGAACAGTGCTTCACTGGGGACCTCTGCATGATGGAAGCTGTCATTCTTCTTTCTTCCAAGGAGAATGAATATTCCTTCAATGCTATAAAAAATAAGGAGTTTTCAGGGCCACCAGCCTTGGAGTTGAGGCTGAGTGGTAGTATATTTCTTCTACATTTAAGTGAACAGATTGGAATATGCATATTCCATAGTCCTTGGATGATCCCTGTGTGGCCGTTAAATGAACAGGTAGGAAAATGAGGCTCCCTTCCTTCAAATATTGATTTGTTGCTGAAGTTACAATGTATTGATGGGCTTATGAAAACTACTAGATATGTTGAACTAGTATGCTACATCTCCCATGACACGCTATGTTTGTGTGAAGTAACCTTCAGTGCTACTAAGCTAAGAAAGGCTCTTTCTCAAATCTAACAGGATGGATTTGATTTCTATAGGTGAGATGGAAACTGAAAGCCAGCCAAAGAGACTCTTCCAAGGAACCACCAATATGCTTTCTCCTGACGTGACACATTTGACAGACCTCAGTTCCTGGTAAAAGTAATATAAATAAGGCACTTGTGAATTACTAGAATAGATGTTGCTCTTTCCTTACTGTGTTCTAGATATGGCTTGTTTTATTTCATAATAATACAGAATGTTAAATACTACAATTAGCTTGTTGCTACATTCAAAGCTAACAGGTAGAAGAATAACTGGTAGAAAAGTCTTTGGAGCAAGGAGTGAGGATGTACAGGAGATTCCAGAGCAATGATGTGATCTAGACCTGGAAAGTAATGACTGCATGTGATTTGACCTAGGGGTGTGCAAGAGATGGGGGGGGCATTTTTGGATATGGGTATATCAGACCTGAAAAATATCTGTAAATACCGAATTTCCCCAGTCCAATACCAGTATAGTATCCGAACTGGGGAAATATTCAGTATTCCCAAATATATTTGGGCCTGTTATGCCTGCGGGGAGGGAAGGGAGAGTGAGAAGACATGTTTAAATGACTTCCCTTGCAAAATATCTGTAAATACCGAATTTCCCCAATCCAATACCAATATAGTATCCGAACTGGGGAAATATTCCAAATATATTTGGGCCTGTTATGCCTGCGGGGAGGGAAGGGAGAGTGAGAAGACATGTTTAAATGACTTCCCTTGCCTCCCTGAGCCAACCTGCCACTTTCACTGGTCAGTTTCACTCTCTGCGGGTTAGCTGTTAGGTTTAGCCATTTAAACCTGACTGGTGGATGGGAATGAAACTGACCAGTGAAAGCTTAAATGCCTGTAAACATGCCTTTTCTCTCTGCCTTCCCTCCCTGAGTCCCCCTGCCACAGTGGGGTGGCTCAGGGAGGGAAGGAAAGGCATTCCTCCCATGTAAACCGATCAGCGTGGTGGTCCACGTGCCAGCTGATCGATTTACATAGGAGGAAGCCATTTCAGCCCTCCCCTTTTGTTCCCCCCTGCTTTAGAGTGAGGGGGAGTGAAACAGTGCTGGAATGGCTGCCAGGCAGGTATTTAAACCCAACAGCTGACTGGTGGTTCCACCTGTCAGCTGTTAGGTTTAAATGCCTAGCAGCTGAGTTTCTTATAGCTGAATGAACCCAAATAAAAGCTGAATGGAATCAGCTTGTTTCGGGCTCAGCTGTATTGGTAGTCAAATACAGATCTGTATTCAGTTTATATGATACCCGAAAAATACCAATAGGTGTTTTTTGGGTGTACATTCAGCTCAGTTTATGCTGAATACAGATCCCTAATTTGACCATGATCAAATATTGTCCAATAACAACAAACAAACAACCTTCATTGGCATAACAACCAAATGATAATGGGGCGGAAACAGTCTGAACAGTCAATGCCCTGTCTGCTGATACATTGCTCGCCTCCTAGCTGCAAGGTACACAAATTTGGCCACAGTTTCAATCACAATTTGTTTCCAAGTAGATAATCAAGAATGCCTCTATGTAGGGGAAGCTTACTTTTTAATTTTATCATGGAGTCCTTTGTAAAGAAGAACATGAGTGGGGGACTACTCTCAGTTGAGTCCTGCAGTACTTGGGGCAGACCCAGTAGCTTCTCCTACTGGCCACCTGCTAGAACTGCAGATATTGCCAAATACATTTTTTAAAATGGTTGCTGTTACTTTGCTTTCTTTATCTCTGGCTTAATTTTTTTACTTTTTTTTTTAATGTAACTGTAGAATGACCCTGACATCCCAGTGTGAAAGCCACACAGAACTGTTCAGTGAATAGTCTATTTATAAAAACCTTACCAAGCATTGTTAAGTTATACTATTAATTTCATAAACATGTATCCAATCGTCTGTGAACTAGTGGGACTTTCCTGCTTTCCCCTGCTGCAGCCCAGTTAGTCCCCCAAGTTTTTTTTCCTGGATGAACAGCCAGGCTTCAGGAAGGGGGAGGGTGGTGGTGGATGCATTTCCAGATTAATGGAAGGGGAATCCTAAAATCTAACCCACTAGTTATAACAAGTTAGCATTAGTTTTTGTGATTATTAAGCCTGTTGAGGATTTTAAAATCATTTTTGAGGCATTTGAAACAAACTTGGACATTGTTTAAGTAGTCAGTCGATCAAAAAAGTAAAAAAATATTTTAAATCAAATGCTTGGACCTGGCATGACCTGTCAGCTCTGAAACAGAAGGGTTGAGTTGACAGAACTTTGACTTACAGATAGGAATCACATTTCTCTCCAAATTTCTAGTGATTTTTTAACAAATGTTGCATGTAGTGTTTCTTTGAAGGCTGATAAAGCAAGTGGTTTTCCTTGTTTGTTCCCAGCTTGTCTTCAGATATTCTGGATGGGAGCACAAGCAGCGTGAGCTCATCATCTGATTCACTGGCCAAAGGCAGCACTACTACAGAATCTCCAGTCACATGTTCAAACTCATGTTCTTCATTCATCTTAATGGATGACCTTTCACCCAAGTGACTTCCCCAGTCATCAATGTCTGCCTGAGCTGTTACCGTACTGTACATTGTACAGAAAAACCCATGCGATCAAATCCTTGAGGATGTGAGCATTTAAATACTGAGTGGGAATATCAACATAACTTTATTCCTTGGTATCTTCTACAAGTGATTTTGATTATCCTTCTTAATGGACACATGCTACTGATGACTGGGTTTGCTGATTTTTTTTAATTTTTATTTTTACAGATATTTCCTCAGATTGTACTAACTTGCTTTCAAGGAAACTGCATACACTTTTTTAAAAAAAATCCCAAACAAGCACCTAAGTTGTATTAGCATTAAAACTGTAGAGGGGAAAATTGTCCACTGTTGCTATCATGATTACTTACTCTGGAGGTAAGAATAGTGGTTCCAGAGTTGTTATGTAATCTTTGAGATGCTTTTTAATTTTTTTTAATCAACTAGATTTCTCTTGCTATTTCTTTAGGAAGAATTAAAGTACTTCTCCTGATTAGGCATATTTTGGACTACACTTCCCCCACCCCTAAAAGTAATCACATCAAAATGTAAAATTGTTTCTCATTTGCCTGTTGCAACTTCTCCTTTGTCATCTTTCCCAAAAAAAGGAAAGGGTTTTCAGACTGTTCTTTATGCTTTGGTTCAGGTGCTCTTAGAGTGCTAGGAGCCGATAATGGTCTACTTAAAAAAAAAAAAAAGCTATGGAATGCTATTATAGCTCCTTGATACTCACAATAGGAAGAGGAGGAGAAGAACTTCCTGTGCACAGCTATTTAACTCCCCTGCAGCATTCTCTAACCCAGACTGCTTAAAGATTATGTGAATTACAGCCAGTAGTTGCAGAAGTCTTTTTGGCCTTGAGGATGCAAGAAAGCACAGTGGGAGCTGCCACAAGGGCTTGGGGTCGCTGTGTTGAATTGGCTGGGCCTTTGGTGTCTCCTATGGCATTGAGATATGTTTGTGCCTTAGGGGGATGTGGTGACAAAATGGAGGAATGTAAACTGAGAGGTTGGGTGGGGGAATGGACTTTTTGTGTGTGTGGTTTGTTTTTTTTTTAATCTTGAAAAGAGTACTTGTATCAGGTGCTATAGCCCACTGCTGTTTATCCTCAGTTGCTTTTTGACATGCTTGATCCAGTGGGAGAAGGAGTTCTGTGAGCAGCCCTAACTGTTCTGTGACTGCATCACCTTCTGTATCATTGGAGCAACCCTTGGGCTCTGCTTTTTTGAGAAGGGCAGGCCAATGGGCAAGTGTTAATTCTAGGGGAAAGCTTTTTTTTAATGCTTTTGTTTGGATGCTGGCTCTGCCTATAGTTGGACTTTTAAAGAACTTATGTGAGCTATGAGAAGTGAACCTGCTGCCAGTACCCTGGTTTAAGTGTGGGGGTTCAGCAAGTGACTTCTTACCAAAAGAGTGAACTGGGCTTAAAAAAAAGATCCATTTGTAATCTACTGTGTTATGCTATTTATTATTTATAACTGTAAAAAAGTCTGGTGATGAATTATAGTATTTTTTTATGATTGAAAACCTTTTTTATGTTCTGTGAGTGCTGGCTGGTCTGTATTTAATAGGCAACACTGTCCGCCAGAAATGTACGCTTCCAGTTCTGAATGTTTGTAAGTAATTCACATGCTCTTGTTGTCAAAGTAAAACTTAACGATTTTTTTTTTAAGATTCTAGCACTGAAATTGAAGTAAAAGTATGCTAAGCTATAAAGTGCACCATCTGTGGCAATACTTGCCTGGCTATGGAGGGGATGGGGGAGAGATCTAGAGTATTCTGGTTAAAAGAGGGACACTTGGTTTTTCATGTGTAGATTTGTTTTTTTAAGTGTGGGTTGTTTGGGGAGGTTGTTTTGCAGCTGTAAGAAGTACCATACTTGGGCCACTGCTGCTTCTCTTATTTGTATTACTATACTCACCTGTGGAGAGTTAGTTCCCCCCATCTCCAATAAATGTGCATATTGTAAATTATCACCCAGTGGTGCCATTTTTTAAAAAAAAGATGACTGATCAGTGTGTGAATTGTATTTGGATATGCTCAGTGCTGTTCCTTGCATATTGGCTGCTGCATAGACTGCTTTAACTTAAGAGAGATTTTTGTCCTTGCTTTGTCCTTGTTTTTTTTCCCCTTTGCTTTCTTTAGCTACATAAAAGTCTGTTTTTATGTTTGCAAAATAACTCTGTGATGAAGT
Source organism: Gekko japonicus (assembly GCF_001447785.1). Taxonomy (NCBI): domain Eukaryota; kingdom Metazoa; phylum Chordata; class Lepidosauria; order Squamata; family Gekkonidae; genus Gekko; species Gekko japonicus. Next base: position 258,781 of record NW_015169856.1, on the reverse strand, counting down.
ACAATTTGTAAACCCTTCTCCATGCACTTAAGAACTGTGACATCAAAATCCACTTGACAGGTGGCAGTAAAATAAAGCTTTTTGCATGCTCCCTTGTAGCGGGAAAGCTTTTGCTTTTATTTTCCCCGTTGACTTGTTTGCGTGACGTATTCAGAACTTCTGTCTGTTTTTTAAAGTGTGGAGTCTTGTGTAAAATTTTGACCTTTGTACACTTTAAAATGTGCAAGATTCATAAAGCAAAACACAGCAACCTAGTTTTGTTCAGTTGTTTTTTTATGACAGTGTTAATTTGTCTCAAACTCTTTTGCCTTTTCCAGTCTTTGAAAATCTGTAATCTGTCCCCAGCCAGGAATTAGTAGTTTGTTCATAGTTCAAGAAGAACGTATTGGCGTATCGGTTGTTTCATAGTTCTTCTGGTCTCAGAGCGCATTATGAATGCGAGGTGGGGTTGAATTGCATGTGTCATATAGCACACTGGGCAGTGAGCCACCATTGGCTGAAGTGATGGCAGAGCAGACTCAGGCTTGCCCCCGTGCCTCTCCCCATTAACTTCATTTCTGTGGCCATAGGAAGGCTTATGATGAACAGAGCAACCTCTTTATCAAATTAAACAATGTCCTTGGTCTTCAGTTTGCTCACCATCAAAGCAGGTCCCCCCCCCCTTTCTTGCAGGTATAATATTGAGTTTTCTTAGACCAGGAGGGCAACGGGGTGGAACCATGACTTCAGATAGCTGTCTTGCAGGGAGCCCAGCTGTGCAGCGAGTGGTTGAGTTTAGAGGTGGGATGCCTGGGTTTGACTCTGCTTAGTGTTAAGCAAGGCACTTGCTGTCAGCACTAACCTTCAGTTTGGAACACCTAAAGCTGCACAGATTAAGCTCCGGAGGAGGAGGAGGAGGAGTGGGATTCCCCTTTGTTGAGCAGCTTCAAAAAGACAGTAGTAGAGTGCAAACCCCAGCTCAACCAAGGTTTGCTCAGTGGTTTTTAAACAAGGTGGACCTGTGCAGGCAGTGTTTAATTACTGAGAAACCAATTGTGGCTTCCAGGCTCCGCATAACATGTAAGACGTGAAAGCCTAGAAAATTTTGGAAAACTTTCCGAAGAACTGTTTTCAATTTCTTAATGGAAAATCTGGGAAATTTTAGGGAGCACTGGGAAAAAAACAACTTCTGTGAAATATATTCTCTTTTGGAATTAGTGAAATGCTTTATAAGACAGGGTTTTACTCAAAATGTGTATCATGAACATTTTTACGTAAAGCAATCTACAGTACTAGATGATTATTCCTATATATATATATTGTAGACATACACAATATTTTCAAGGCTGTGTATATTTAACTATGAATAATTTGGCAACAATTAATGTGCTATAATATGTTTAATACATTTTCAATGTTAAAAAGTTAAGCTGATATCCAAATATGCTGTAGTGATTGAGACTTCCTGCCTAAACAATACACTTAACTACAACATTTGTTTTCTAACTTGAACTTCTGTGTTTTTCTTATTTCTCAAGTGGCCAAAATTAACATACATGTTCTAAGGTAGCATAGGGGCCCAGCTGTTTTCAGCTCTCGCTCAAGTGTTGGGTACATTTGCCATTTTGCATTCAGAGAACTAGAGGGGTTGTGCTTTTAAATTCCAGAAATGTGCCAAAGAGTACAATTTTATATGCTAGTTACAACTGATGAATTTTATGTTAACGCAGAAAAATAAATGTAGGTTTGATAGGAAAATAAATGTTGGATGTATTTCAGTTTTCCTCTAATTTCCACACACACCTCAAATAAAACAGAAGGGGGAAAAGGAAGGAAAGGGTTTTTCCATGGCTTCATAATTCCTTGAAATTTTACATCACTAATACCTTTTCTCATGACTGAATAAATCAAGGAAAATACATGCACAATTCGTTTGATTACTATGTTTTTGGCAGAATTTAACTTTTAAGTGTGTTTTCTTGGTTTTTTTTTTAAAATACAGAAGTAATAAAATGGGGATCCCTTGGAGAAATAACATATTCTTGAGAATCCAGAGGCCCAGACTACTACTCCAGGTAAGTGCAAAGTCACATAAAGGACCGGACCCCATTCTGTTGGGAATGTCATGGTCCCACTCCCGTTGGGAACCTTCCCCTTAACCCATATTGCTGCCCAAGGTAACAGTATGACAAGAAACAGCTGCCTTTCGACAGTTTGATGCAGCTGAAGGGAAGGAGACACCTGGCGATGACACCAGCTGGCAGCCTTGTCACAAGCCCATCAATGGCCACAGCCATCAAGTTGGTTGACGGGAGAGGTGGGGGTGGGACATGTGTGTACCCAGATATGCAGAGGCATGGTGGTTGAGGGTGAGGAGTTTGCTCTTTGGGTGATGTCAGTTAACTGAACATTCCGGATTGCCGGGTACCAGTAAAAATTTTATTATCTGTACGTAAATAGAGTATTCATAATTGCGTAGGATAGGATTTATCAGGAGCTTTGGTATACCTTGGGAGCAGTGACCAAACCAGTTAGCCAGCAGAATTGGCTTGGTTATTGTAAATATTTCATAGAACTACCAGGTCCAGGGGCCCTTCCCTTTTCACATCTCATCAGCAGCCAGCAACTCTGCAGGAGGAAGCAGCCCTTTCTGCTGGCCTGTGTTAGCCACGTAGACTTTTCTGTCAGCAAAAAGGAGGCAGGTTATAAAGATAAAATCAATGTTGACCTGATCATCAGCAGGGGTCATTTCGTAGAAAAAGAGCTAGGGGAACTCATTAGCATAACTCATTAGCATATGCCACACCCCCTGACATCACCGGAAGTGTGTCATAAGGCCACACCTCCTGACATCACCGGAAATGTGTCATAAGGCCACACACCCCGCCTCCAATGGTCCCGGCCACAGCCATACATAAGGGGCCCGGCGGTGGACCTGCAAGGCCGGTGGGAGTGCAAGGAAGCCCCGCGAAGGTCCTCCCTGGCCCCAGGCAGGCAGGGGTGGGGAGAGGCAGGGAGGAAGCAACTTACCCTCCCTCTTCTCCTGCCTCCTCCTGGCTGAATGAGGGCCAGAAGCGGGGCGGCCGGAAGCAGGAGGCGGGGCTTCGTCTTGTGCCCCGCCCCCCGTACCTCACCCGGGGGAACTGCGTTCCCCCCCGAAATGACTTCTGATCATCAGAAACCTATCCGGCTGTCATCAACCAGAGCCAGGGCCTTTTTGCCCCCGGTGCTGGCCTAGTGGAACTCTCTGCCTGATGACATCTGTGCCCTGTGGGACCTAGTGCCATTCCGCAGGGCTCGTAAGTCAGAGATGTTCCTCAAGGCCTATGTTGAGGTCAGCAATGGCTTTTTATCGAGCCCAGCCTCCTCGATCTCTCCTCTCCCCTCATGGGGCACGGACATAAAGTGACCTTTACATGCCTTCTGAAATAGTTATAGAATTAGTTAATGTTTTAATGGTTTTAATCCAATTGTAAATGTATTTACTGAAATGTTGTTCACCACCCTGAGCCCTATGCCTAGGCGAGGGCGGTCTATAATAAATAAATAAATTTCTACCTCTGTTAAATGCTGGGTTGGATCCTATGACTCCCTTACACCAAAAGCCTCCCCACAGGGATTGACTTTTTTCCTCAAAGGAAGGCTTGGTAGAAGGGAGTCATAGGATCCAATCCACTTTAAATGTGCCCATTATAATTGAAAGTATTTCCCATTACATACGTTCATAGAAAATTCCACTGATAAACATATATAGCTGTATAATATTATTCAAAGAGGGATGGAAACAAAAGCTAAAACAATTAAATACATTCTAACACTTCCTTCTTTACCATATGCAATGGATTACAAACACTCCCAAAAGGAGACTAAGTCTTTATCATATTTCCACATTTTTCATGACTGCAGGTTGCGATCTTGTCCACAGGTTGTTGTTGTTCAGTCGCACAGTCGAGTCCGACTCTCCGCGACCCCATGGATCAGATCACGCCAGGCCTTCCTGTCTTCCACCATCCTCTGACGTTTGCTCAATTTCATGTTCATTGCATCTGTGACACTGTCTAACCATCTCATCCTCTGCCGTCCCGTCTTCTTTGACCTTCAATCTTTCCCCAGCATCAGGGTCTTCTCCAGTGAATGCTCCCTTCTCACTTGGTGGCCAAAGTATTTGAGCTTCAGTTTCATTATCTGGCCTTCCAGGGAACAGTCAGGGTTGATTTCTTTTAGGATTGACTGATTTGATCTTCTTGCAGTCCAAGGGACTCTCAAGAGTCTTCTCCAGCACCATAGTTCAAAAGAATCTATTCTTCGGCACTCGGCCTTCCTTATAGTCCAACTCTCGCAGCCATACATGACTACTGAAAGACTATTGAAAGAGGTAGTCAATCTTTAAAGGTACAATTGTGGTCTTAGGGTACTGTCTCAGTGATGATCTGGTTCTTATAGATCCACATGGGTCAATGCAGGGGTAATTCATGAGGACAACCAGATGGATTTCACCTAGAGAACTGGTGTTGAGTAGTGATGGGCATGAACTGGGAAAATGTGGTATGGTTCATGGTATGCCAGCTTCATGAACCATGAAACATCACAAATAAACCAGTTTCATTTGTGAGGTTTGTGACATGGTAGAACACCCCTCAGCATGATAGAGACACCAAACTCACAAGGGATATCCGGCTAACCCACCTCTACCTACATGCCAAGGTTGGTGAGGATTGAATTTATGGGGTTCGAGTTATGGCTCCCCCAAAGAAGGTGTCCCCAGGAAAGCATTTTCTGGGGAAATGACAAGCACAGGTTCATGAGGGTCAGGATTGTATAGAATGGATCCTGTGCAAATTAAAGATGCCAAACATGCAAGAGATCTCCAGATGACTCTCCTCTACTTGCCCTCCAAGTTTGATGAGGATTGGATTTATGGGGTCCAAGTTACAGCCCCCCAAAGAAGGTGCTCCTATGGAGGGAAAAACAGCAAAAAAGCAAGGACAACAGAAGCCATGCAGAACAGAATCGAAGTCCCAGAGAATCTCTGCAGTAGAAACTGAAGGTTGGAGGCATTTTTGCAAGCCCAGCAGAACCAGTGCAATGTGCCCAGCAGAACTAGTGCCACTGTGGCACTGTGAACCCAACAGGACTAAGGTCAAGTCAGGGAAGTGTTTTTTGGGGGGACATGTCAGACACAGGTTCAAAAGTATATAGAATGGACCCCCTGCAAGTTACACACACCAAATGCACAGGGAACCTCACCCTGCCACCTGCTCTTTTACAATCTCTTCAAGTTGGGGGTGGAGTGGTTGTCAAGGACATCGAGGTCTTTCTTGTATAGTTCTTCTGTGTATTCTTGCCATCTTTTCCTAATCTCTTCTGCTTCTGTTAGATCCCTACCGGTTTTGTCCTTTATCATGGCCAGCTTTGCATGGAACGCTCCCTTTATTTCTCCAATTTTCTTGAAGAGATCTCTAGTCCTTCCCATTCTATTGTTTTCCTCTATTACTTTGCATTGTTCATTCAGGAAGGCCTCCTTATCTCTCCTTGCTGTTCTCTGGAAATCTGCGTTCAGTTGGGTAAATCTTTCCTTTTTGCCTTTGCCTTTCGCTTTCCTTCTTTCCTCTGTTACAATTTAAAACCTGCCTAACCAGTTGTTTTTTTCTGGAGGAGTTTGCCCATTATTGTTTTTTAAAAAATATATAGTTTCTGTTTTCCAGTACCTGCTTGTCATTTAGATGCACCCCCTCCCCTATGAATGGTATATTGTGCTGTTGACTCTAGAACATGCAGTAGACATAACCCAGAGTACTAGAGGATATCGACAAGAAGGCTAGTTACTTTCTCAAGCTCTATTCCAGGATCTCTCAGTCTATAAAAATGAGGTGATTGACAACTAGAGGTGGAGACTTCTCAGTGGTGGTGCCTGTGTGTGGAATGTCCTGCCCCTTGAAGTTCATTTGGCACCTACATTACTGGCTTTTACACACCAAGCCAAAACTTTTAATTTAAACATTGGAACCTATTTTCCCCCCATTTTTACGTCAGTTTTATTCAGGTTTTTATAGTGCTAGTTTTAATGGTTGCTGTTTTAAAATATGGGTGGCTTTTCTGTCAGTCGTTTACAGAGTTACTTTAATTGCTATATTTTCTATGTTAATAGACATCTCTTATATAAATATCTGATTTTGTCACAGTTCCTTCCCCAGAACTTATTTTATTTTACAAAATTTATACCCGCCTTTCTGCCTTAATGAGGGCCACCAAGGTGGCTATCAGATTAAAAACATACATGATAAAATCTTAAAACTATTCCCATTAGGGGTCATGGGCGGTATATAAATCCCATGTAAATAAATAAATAAAATACATGCAAACACATAAGCAACAATTAAAACATAAGTCAGGAAAGGGATTACTGAGGGAATATCTGATGAAACAAAAAAAAATCTTCACCCTCTGGCTGAAGACAGCAACAGAAGGGGACAAACCAAGTCTCACTAGGAGGGAACGTTCCAGAGTTTCAGTGCTGTGACCAAGAAGGCCCTCTCCCAGCTTGCCACCTGCCTAATCTCAGAAGGTGGGCACCTGAAGCGGAGCCTCGGAAGATGACTGTAGCTGTTGGGCAGTTTTGTAAGGGAGTAGGCCGCCTTTTGGTTATGCTGGTCCCAAGCCATATAGGTCTTTAAAAGTCAACACCATCCCCATGAATTGTATCCTGGAAACCGATCTGGAGCCGGTATAGATGGGCCTAGAATGGAGTGATATGGTCTGTGCTACCCACTTCAGTCAGCATCCTGGCTGCAGCATTCTGCACCCATTAAAGTTTCTGAACACTTTACAAGGGCAGTCCCACAAAGTGCATTGCAGTAATCTAATCTCGCTATATCCAGGGCATGCACCACAGTGGCCAGATCCTTTCAGCCCAGGAAAGACCACAGCCAGCTAACTAGTCCGGGCTGATAAAAGGCACTCTTGGTCACAGCTGCCACCTGCTTATGCAGCAACTGGCCCAGGTCCAAGAGGACCCTAAAACTGCGGAACCTGTTGATTCATGGAGAGCGCAACCCCACCCAGAACTCTTTGGGCAGAGCCATCACAGGAGAGAGAACATGCTGATACTTTCAGCTTTTCCAGCAAGTTGCAGACCCATAATTTCTGATATCCCACGCCCTGCAGGATTTGGGTATGAGCAAGCCAAAATTTGAAAGTACTGCTCCATTAATTTGGCCTCGTTATCAGTTGCTGGACCTGCCTTTCACACTATCCAGCTAAAACTCCTCTACTGGATTTTATGATTTTGTTCCAGGCGTGACTCTTTTCCACCTCTAGGTTTTTGTGTGTGTGGAGTTAGGTTATTGCCCCAAATTTTAATGCATTTGTTCCTTTGTTATATGTAGCACAAAACTTTATAATTTAGGGCTGGTTCTTCCATAACTTTGGAAAGCTAATGCCTTGTATTTTATGGATTTTTTCCCTGAAAGTCATTGCACCTGTGTTTTACACAAATCATTCTGAAGTGCGTTTGAAAAACAAGATGGGTGCCAATTAACAAGAAACAAGTCCTTCACTGTTTTGTCATAAAAGCACAGCATGTTCTGTGTACATGGCGCACTGTTGAACAAACCAGCCACTGTAAATGCAAAATAAGACATGAAGGAGAGGATTCACATATATTTGTACCCATGTCCATATACTTGCATCTAAAGCAGGGGTGTATGAGTGTCTTCTGTTCACCAAAATGGAGCATGCTAGTGAGGGGAGCTAAGCCCTGCCATCCCCTTACCTTGCTACAGTTTGCTGATAGACAATTTTGTTATATGGTCCTTTCAATAATGCATTTATTAAAGCAAAACATCAGAATTGCACGTTCTCAACAGAGTTCTTTCATTGTACGGGATCTAGTGAGCCACTTTATCAATGACATGTACATTCTCCACAGCAAGAAGGGCTTTAGCTGGCTATTCAGCTGAGTTACCTGGTGCCATACCTAAGAGTGGAGCAATTACATTTATCTCCTTTATAATCATTATGAAGCAACATATGAGGTACAGTCTCTGTCATCCCTGCACCACAGAGACAAAGCTGATCATTTGAAGCTGATGTCCTGCTATGTGGCTGTTGCTTTAAGCATTTTTCTCCCAGCCTATCTCCAGTGCAAACAGAAAGCTGTGCTCGTTGGAAAGGGCTGACTGCAATCAAAAGTACAGTGTTTTGCTCCGCTTACCTGTGTTCCTTATATAGGTCTCACATGCCCTGCTTAGGTTGGACACATACATAGATAAACATAAAACATCCCATTCACACTCTGGTTCGGCCCTAAGCTTGCAGGGATCTGGCTGTAGAAAACAAGAACAACAGAACAAGCAAGATGTGCAATCTGTGCCCAGTTGTTCTTTCTTGCTGGTGATGTGCAAGTTCTGGTGTTTAATAGTGAAGAATCTCAGAGTTATGATTCTAAAGCTAGCCTTGAAGAAGAAGAGTTGGTTTTTATACCCTGCTTTTCTCTACCTTAAGGAGTCTCAAAGTGGCTTACAATTGCCTTCCCCTTCTTCTCCCCACATCAGGCACCATGTTGAGGTGGGGCTGAGAGAGTTCTGAGAAAACTGACTGATCCAAGGTCACCCAGCAGGCTTCATGCAGAGGAGAAATCATGCAGCGTGAGAAATCAAAGCCGGCTCTCCAGATTAGTGTCTGCTGCTCTTAAACACTACACCACACTAGCCCTGCCAAGTTTATCTCCTTGACTTCAAGACAACTAGAACTGGGATGCTACTGGTCCTGACCTGAAAGCTAAAAATGTGCCATAAAATACTCCACCGCTTCTGAATTTCAGGCTGAGGCAGGTTGCCCAACAAAGCAAAAAACAAACTGGTAAGCAATTTTTGAATCCATCTTTGGGACATCTTGCGTATCAGGTCAACATTTTGTCCAGTAGCATAGCTTTTTTTTTTTTAAGGAGAAGTCAGGAACTGCTTGGTAATAGAGCACATGCTTTGCATTGAGTAGGTCTTGGGTTCAGTCCCTGGTATTTGTATTTACAAGGCTGTTACATAGCAGGAGTTCTGCAACAGACTGTAGTCAGCGCTAGGCTTCATAAACCAGTAGTCTGATGCAATCCGGTTTATGGACTTGTGTGTCCCTACTCATGGCTGCATCCCAGTTCAGCTTTTCTTAGTTCAGAATTACATTACCGTTGCTTAGAACTTCCTCCCCCCTTTCATTTCTAACTTTAACCAGGGATCTAAAAAGCCAGGAGCCCCTTGGGTTGCTGATGAGGTACGGGAAACAGGTAGTAAGGTGAATGATGAGGCACGTGTGCAAAAAGTACCTTTTCGTCACCACGGAGTAGTCATTGGAAGAAGGGCTCCTGTGTTGGGAGTTATGACTTCCAGGTAAGCTTCACTCTCCGACACCTTCATTGCCCGGAAGGCAGGGGGAGGGACATAGGCCGTCAGCAACAGGGTCCCCTCCTCTTACTAGTCTCTTTCTCCCTCCATTCAAGCCAGCTCCTACTTCTTATAAAATGTGCACCTTGTTATTTTTCAGGAGTCATAGTTAAACTTCCAGCAGCAGCCTGATAAACAGGAATGATGTGTGTGAAACTTTTGAGATCACTTGTCTCTGGGCCAAGAAAGGCTAGATTTCAAACCGTTGGAGTGCTGTTGAAGGTGCAGGAGCATGGCCAGTAAACAATAATATGGCAGCTCGAGGCCCTGTGGGGAGGAAAGACTCAAGAGCCTGTGGTGATGTGTGTAGAGTATAACTTAGAAAATAGTGCTTCTAAGAATCTTGTCTTAACAACAATTATGTGCGGGGGGTCACTGTTACAATAACCCTGCTTCAGGCTGCCTAAGAAGTTGATGGGAGAGGGTGGGACTTGAACCAAGAACTCCCTGTTCTGTAGCAGTCGCTATAATCTGCAAGTTATGCTGACATGCAGTTGCAGAGTTGTTCTTTGCACAGCCGTGCCCCCGTTCCTCACTTGTGAAATGTCTTCTTGGCCCTTCCTCGGGGCCTGGTTAGCAATGGAGTCATTCCCTCCTAGTGGGAGCAAAGGGTAAGTCTCTGACTTTTATCCTGGCTCTGGGAACTACAAAACAGATGCATCTCTCAAGAGAGGCCAGATAAAGGCCTGCAACTCCTCTTCCTGAGGCCTGTGGTTTCTCTGAAGCTGGACCCTCCTACTCACGGTCTGTGCTTTCACAGCCAAATGGCCCCTGTTCGCTGGAGGGAGGCACGAATGCTCTTCTCTATCTTCTTTTGATTTATTTCTTTTGATGAATGCAACTCACTGGCCAGCTCTCCCCAATCTGCAGTTCTCTTCTCCCAAAGTCCTAGGCGGCCACACAAGAACTGACACTGTTGACATTTCGGTTTTAATAATACTAATTTTTAAAAATCTGAGCTGGTTCGGTTGCAGAGTGGTGGTGGTGGTGAAGAACACTTGCAGTGAGTGAAAGGTGGCAAGGAGGACTGTGTTCCCCTCGGAGGATCTGCCCTATTCACAGGCCTGTTGCTGCCTCATGGCTTGAGCTTAGGGTTGCCAGGTCTGGGTTGGAAGATACCTGGAGACTTTGGGGGTGGATCCAGGAGAGGGTGGGGTTTGGGAGGGGAGGGGCCTCAGCATGGTCCAATGCCATAGAGTCCACCCTTCAAAGCAGCCATTTTCTCCAGGGGAGCTGATCTCTGTCAGCTGGAAATCAGTTGTAAAACCAGATCTCCAGGCCCCACCTGGAGGCTGGCAACCCTACTTGAGCTGGTTCTGGTCACCCAGCACACTTCATGACCAGTTTCCATCAGCATTGATCCCCGTGTGGTCAGTGCAGGCCCTGCATCGGGAGGGACGCGTGCTACGCTAACCTTGCGGAAGCTTGACACGTGGGGGGCCTCCTGGCAAATCCTGTGTGTTACCTTGAGTTCCATAACAGAAGAAATGCAATAAAATAAAACGGGTGGTACAGGGTGTAGGGTGGATGCAACACACCAGGGGTGGGGAGGAGGTCACGCACTATATTCCAGTCTGCACCTTGGAATTCATTCATTCCATGGATCCCTGCAGTGTGCAGTTTTCCTTGTCATATATAATGATGGGTATTGCCTACAGCATGATAAACCCACTGCTAATCAAGAGCATTTTTTTTTGCTCAGGGTGTTATGTCCAGGTGAAGTCTGTTGCCTGTGTAGTGCAGGAAATGAGCCATATTCTCCAGGTAGCTCTGCCCAGAGCAGGCCTATTTAGAAACAGCAGGCCTGTTTCTAAATAGGGAGCTACCACAGCACAGGAACTAAGGCGCACAGCTTTCCTGTGTCAGCAGTTTTATCTTGGATGTCAAACCCAAATATGATTCATGCATTTTCCAGCTATGCCTTCCCTCTCTCCCTTGCTGCAGACACAGGTCTGTTTGTTCAGGATTCTCCCCTTTGGGGGAAGTTCATAATGTTATGTGTGAGACAGTAAGACTGGAATTATGTGCTCCCTGGCAGCAGGGCTGGATTGGAAGGGGAAAGTTTTCTGCTCTCCTTCTCCCTCTGGTGGTTTCCTTGTACAGTATGCCTGTTACTGAGAAGGCTGTGTAATGCTGTGAGATTTTCGTGTGATGTAATTTCTAAGCAAAATAGAATATTGGGGGTGGGGGGAGAGTTGAAAAAACAAAACCGAAGGGGGAGAAATCGTTTTTTGAGCAAGCAAGGAATTAGCACTGTCATTTGTAGTTCAATGCAAAAGCTAAATGCAAACTACTATTAATAGCGGCTGTTAATAAAAATACAGTAGTTAATGAAAATTACATGTCATTTCAGATAGGGACAAAATTATTAAGAGATGAGAGGGGAATGATTTGGAGGAGGAATTAAAAGGGAATAGTCATGGGGTGTGGGGGTAGGACAGAGATTCCAGGCTTAAAGGGGTTGCCAGGAAGACTGGACAGAAGCCTTTAAGAAGAAAGCAGCAGTCTTCGGGGGTGGGGGGTGAAGCAGAGCTGGATGAGTAAAACTGGTGCCAGGAAATGACCAGAAAGGGAGGGGTCAAGGCTCCAAAGTGCTTTAAAACACAAGAAACTCATACGATATGGAAAGGAGTGGCAATCTAGTGCCGGTTATTTGATGAGGCTGAAGCATCGTCGTTGGAATACCCAAGCAACAGTATAAAATCATAGATTTGAAGTGGGCTAGCAAATCAGCCAAACATTTCAAACTTGTTTTTTGGGATGTGTGCGTGTGCACCAGGAAGTCATGGTGACCTCTGGTGACTGACCCCTACTGGGGGCCTGGAAGATATACAGAGAAGTGGCTGAAGGAAGCCTGCCCCCACCTCCTGCCTCTGGTATTTCAAGGAGGTCTCCCATCCAAGTACTTGCCAGAGTCAACCCTGCTTAGTTTCTGAGATCCGGCGAGAGCGGGCTTATTTCAAACCTATTTTTAAAGGGCAGGACAAACCACCTTTCTTTCCCCAGCCCCCAGCCCCCATATATAGGGCTAGAGTATAATTCCTCGGTAGTGCAGTTCTTTTGACAAATTGTGCACTGATATATTCAGGGCTTTTTTTGTAGAAAAAGCCCAGCAGGAACTCATTAGCATAATAGGCCACAACCAACAGCAGAAACTCATTAACCTATTAGGCCACACCCTGACATCACAGCTCATTGGCATATTAGGCCACACCCCCATGTTGCCACACCCACCTTTTGCTTCTTATTCTGTTTACTTTGTTGTCAAAACCCTGGGGGTTTTTTGTAGCAGGAACTCCTTTGCATGTTAGGCCACACACCCCTAATGTAGCCAATCCTAATGAGTTTCTGCTGTTTTTTTTTAGGTGTGGCCTATTATGCTAATGAATTCCTGCTGGGCGTGGCCAACTCAGGAGCCAGCCGGAACTCCGTTCCTGTGCGTTCCTGCCCCAAAATAGCCCTGGATATATTTATCTTGTTTATAAGGTTTATATCTCTCCCTAAAAACTCTTAGCACATGGTTACAGCAGCTTACACAAAAATCACAGAAACAATCAAACAATCAAATGACATGAGCTCTAATTTGCAGCTGCTTGCAGTGGCTAGCAGCATACCTGACAAATTAATAATCAGCAACTTAAGAAGCCCAAGCAAACAAAAGTGTCTATTTGCGGGGGGATGTGCCAGGCAAGGAGCCATGGGGTGGAAGTTCCATGGGTGAGGCAGTGTTGAACAGGCAATAGTGCCAATATCTTGATCATAAATTTGTGCAGCTTCAGAATATTTACATCATTTATCATCCTTCTTTCTAGTTGAGACTCAGGGTGGATTACAGAATTAGAAAACAATGTAATAAATATGTATATAACACATAAAACAGTGTTATAAAAATGTAGAGAATAATTAAATTAAAACAGTGCAGTGTATCCAATAAAATGGGTTTCACAATTAGAGAACACAGTAAGCAATTGGGGTGTGTGGCATAGCTTCCTTTTTTAAAATGGCAGGTTTCCTGTAATTTTTGCAGCTTTACGGCAGGCAGAAATCCACAGGTGAATCAGTCTGGGTTTCAGGTAGGTGCTTGACACAAGATTAATACTGATACTTCATGAATTCATCCTTTTTTCCTTGTCTATTTTAAACTGGGTTTTTACTTTCTCCCAAGGGAGAGGCATCTCAGCATGGCAGAGAGGCCTGAACAAATAAGGCGGGTTTCCATGTTTCTTTCAGTCCTTGGTAACCCAGGCTGAACAGCCAGTCGCTAACCACAAACTAAAGATAGCTAGAACTGAATTGAGTCTCCTATTATGCAAGTACTCTTTTGAGGCTGCCCTCATCTCACTTATTTACAAAACAAAACAGCCAGCTAGGTTAAAATTATGGGAAATTCAGACAACACCCTCTGAAGTGCCACAGAGAGAGAATGTCGGTGGTTAGAGTGTCAGACTGGGAACAGGGAGTTCTGGGTTCAAATTCTGCTGTGCTGCAAAGCTCAACAGCAAATCTGGGGCCAATCACTGGCTTTTAGCTCAACCTACCCTGCAGTTTGGTTCAGGGGGGGCAGGGAGAAGCAACCAGCTACTCTACCTGGACAAAGAGCTGCATAAAAACTTTTTTTTTATCCTCACAAGTTGCAGCGTCTGACAACCAATTGCTTCTCAAGCAAAATAGGAATAAATATCAGTATCGCATGTGTGCCAGTAAAATTTGGTCATGATTTAGAACCTTGGGAGTCTGGACAAGAAACGCAAAGTACAATCTGACTGAGTTTTGGATTGATCCAGAGTTGATTACTTGCACTGTACTTTAAAAAAAAAACATGAGCGAGGACCTCACATTCCACTCACAATGCCCTTTACGGCACTAGGGTTTCAAACAATGTTATCCCCCCCCCACTTGAGGCAGTATTTATTTTATTATCTAAAATGTTTATAGACCTGGCTGCCTCCTAACAAATTGGGATGATAAATAAGTTTCATGGGCCGGGAGCCACCAGGATAGTTCCCTTTGGATGAGAGAGCAATGGAGGAAAAAAGGTGCGTCTAATGCGTAGTTTATTGCCAAATACATGCAACAGAGCATTACATGATGTCTGAGAAACCCCTGTGAGGCAGACCTGCTACCTTTATTTCTTTGCCATCAAGTTGCAGATTACTTATGGTGACCCCATAGGCCAGAGATGGTTTGCCATTGCCTGCCTCTATGTAGCAACCATGGTACTCTTCGGTGGTCTCCCATCCGAATACTGACCAAGGCCAACCCTGCTTAGCTTTCGAGATCTGATGAGATCGGGCTATCCTGGGCTATCCAGGTCAGGGAACCTTTAGATTACATCCCCTATAAAAGAACCCGTGCCCCCAAGGTTCCCTCCAGCTCACGGACTGTGCTTGTTCTTTGTCGGATCCTGTGGATTTGTTCTTCCAATGATGGTCTTTTTCTCCGGTGCAAGAAGCCTTTCCTTGACACAAGAGGAGACCCTGTTGCACTGATAGGAAGGGCCACCATTAGAAGAAGGGATCATAGGTGTTGTGTCCGTCCTAAGCTCACTGCTCCGCTCAGCTGGGAGAGTCACCTCCCATTTCTGATGGGTACTTGAACAGACGTGCAGAAGAGCTGATGAGACCATCTCCTGCCACCGAGAGAGGAATATTAATTTCTTCGGTTGTAGGCCTGCTTTCCAGCCCCCTTAAGCCTGACCTTTCATAGTTAGACAGCAGATCCACCATAGTATCTTTTAGTAAATAGCTCTGGCATCCATGTGCATTAGTTGCTATCCTGTCAGGGCTTCCCTGAGTGAAGCCACATGCTATCTCTATGCCTTATTAATTGTGTGTTTTAATGGTGGTCTTTTTATACGTTTGTAAAGTTCACTTTGGTCAAGCAATAAAATTTGGCTGGACAGAACTGATTCTCCGATTCCGTCACAGAGCCATTTGTGAATACCGTAAATGACTCATAAAACTCATCCAAAACTCTTTGAAAAGATGCTCAGTAGAATAAAAGCTGACCTCTTGTATTCCTTTGCCCTGGCGTAGCTAATCGGACACCAGCTCTGCAGAGAAAACTGCTTTCAAATAAAAGTTTCATCAGTCCACCCTGGCCATAACACCTTGGAATGATTTTGCCTAGGGTTCACTATTTGACAGATATATCTCTAGTTTGATCACTTTTCTAGAGCTGTGTCCAGTTGCTGGTCATATCAAAGCTGGGAGGACGCAGGCGTGTTGGGTGGTTGAGTTCTCTAAGCACATTACCATGATTCTAATTACTTTGAAAACACGTCCTTTGTCTATTAAATAGGGACCGTTGGAAGTATGGAAAGTTTTTTATTTTGTTTGCCTTGTTGCTCACCATCGCTCTTGGGTGCAGGTTAAAAGTTTAGCCGCTCTAGAAAAAGCACACAGTATTTTTGGCTGAGGTGCGCTCTTCTCTCTCACTTGAGGTTTGCATTCATAATAAATATAGATTTCTATGGGCTTACTGGCAGTATCCACAATACAGAGGCACTGGAGAGTTCATAAGTAAATTTAGCTCTCAAGGGAGAAGTTAAGATCCAACAATGACATTGAAATCTAATTAACACATTGAGCACTTACAGTTGGTACAGAGGACCCTTTGTTTTCTGGTAAGTGTTTTTCCTTTATAAATAATGCTGCCGTCAGGTAGAGGAAGAACACATTCCCCTCCAAAGACCTGCCTTTGTTGTTGGGGACTTTTTTTTTGCTTTGGTTCTTCCCTCTTAGTTACTTACTGTCCGTTTGCAACAGACCAAACATCTATCATGAGCAATGCTCCCTCTAAGCTATGGAATCCTGTGAGCAAAAATCCTACTTTGTGAGCTACTGGTATTAAAATTGTGAGCAAGTGATTTGGCTACTGCATAAATTAGTTTGTTCTGGAGCCATCCTTCCTGAGCTAAGACAAAAATGTGAGAGCTGGAGGCTAAAATAGTATGAGCTAACTCACACTAACTCAGTTTAGAGGGAGCACTGATCATGAGGGAGCACTGATCATGACCAGTGCATTTGGCCTCTGACATAGTCCAGCCTGATACCTTTGGCAATCTCATAGACAGAGTACAATACGTTTATGTCCAGCATCTTATATTCAGAGATATACTGCTTCTGAATGTGGAGGTTCTGTGGTCATGATTACCAACCACTGTGTTTATGCCTGTTTAATGCTGCTGAGTATTTGCACTGATGTTCTTCAATGCACATATTCCCAGATTACACTGAGCATGGTTTTGTTTGGTTTTTAATCTCTGAATTGGTGAGAAGGTGTTCCAAAACTATTTGATTGGTAAAGGTCTACCAGGTTACCAGAAAAGACCATAATTTTTAGTTGCCTTTGTAAATGCTTTCCCCAATTAAAGCAAGTAATGCCATTGAATAGATCTACCACCAGTTCTTTAGACAATCAAAACAATGACCACCGTCACTCTTT